>NW_007258733.1:251757-265207 GCF_000164805.1 Carlito syrichta
TCAAAAAAAAAAAAAAAAAAAACAACCCAGGAAATTGACTCTGTTGCAAGAAAACTACCTACAAAAAGAGCCCTGGACCAGACAGTTTTCCAGTGGAATTCTACAAAACATACAAAGAGGAGCTGATACCAATTCTATTAAAAGTACTCTAGGCAACCGAGAAAGATGAAACTCTCCTCATACCATTTATGAAGCTAACATCATATTGATATCTAAACCTAGTAAAGATCCAACAAAGAAACAGAACTATGGGCCAATCTACCAGAGGAACATAGATGCAGTAGTTCTTAACAAGATTCTAGAAAATTGTATCCAATGACATAACTAAAAAATCATCCACTATGACCAACTAGGCTTCATCCTTGGGATGCAGGGCTGATTCAACATCCACAAGACCATAAATGTAATTAAATACATTGACAGATGTAAAAGTAAGAAACACATGATTATATCATTAGATGCAGAAAAAAATTTTGATAAAATCCAGCATCCCTTCTTGATAAAAACCCTTCAATGCCTTGGCATAGAGGGAACATACCTAAAAATAGTAAGAGCCATCTACAATAAACCCACAAAGAACATATTGCTAAAGGGATAGAAATTGGAAGCAATTCTTCTGAAAACCAGAAAAGACAAGGCTGACCACTCTCACTCCTCCTGATCAACATAGTGTTTGAAGTGATAGCTAGAGCAATCAAATGAGAGAAAAATATCAGGGGAATCCAAATATGAAAAGAGGAAGCGATATTATCCCTCTTTGCTGATGATATGATCTTGTATTTTGAAAACCCAAAAGATCTGTCAAAATCTCCTTGCAGTGATAAAAGACTTTGGCACAGTCTCAGGGTACAATGTGCAAAAGACAGTCATACTCTTATACACCAACAACGAACAGGCAAACTCATTGACAATAAAAAGAACAAGCTCATTGACAATAGTGACAAAATAATAAAATTTCTTGGCATCTTACTAACTATAAGAAAGGAATTGGCAGCAGTGAGACACTGCCAGGGGAAGTGGGGGCACACAACATCAATAAGGGTATCTGATCTCAAACCAGAGAAAGTGGGACCAAAGAGAGGCCCAAAGGACAAGACAGGAAAGTCATTTACGATTAAAACAAAACATTGTTCAAAGCAATTAAAGATGATACATACAAAAATGGGAAAATATTCCATGCTCATGGATGGGAAGAATCAACATTGTTAAGATGTCCATCATACCCATGGCAATCTATGCAATACCCATCAAATTGCCAACATTATTTTTCTTGTACCTGGAAATGGCAATACAGATATTCACATGGAAATATAAATGACCATAAATAGTCAAAACAATCCTTTGCAAAAGAAACAAAGTGGGAGGTATCACCTTTCCAGGCTTTAAACTTTACTATAGGGCTACAATAATCAAAACAGCATGGTCTTGGTACAATAACAGGAATTTAGACCAATGGAACAGGATAGAGATTCCAGAAATAAAACCTCAATTTCTCAGTCAATTCATCTTTGACAGAGCCTCCACTGATAACCACTGGGAAGAGGAGAACCTATCCAGTAAATGGTACTGGGAAAATTGGCTGACCACATGCAGAAGATTGGAATCGGACCCTACCTATCACCATACACAAAAATCAACTCCAATTTGATCAAAGACCTAAACATAAAACCTCAAACTATAAGAATCATTGAAAATGTGGGAGATACGCTTACGGAAATGGAATAGGCAAGCAATTCCTGAACCAAACCCCAAATTTCCATGCCATAAGAGATAAACTAGATAAGTGGGACCTCATCAATCTCAGTAGCTTCTGCAAAGCCAAAGAAACGATCAAGAGAGCAGGGATATAGTCCAAAGAATGGGAAAAAATATTTGCCAACTATATCCAGGGTGTACAAGGAACTCAAACATGCCTAAAGCAAATATTCCCATTAAAAAGCAGGCAAAAGACATAAATAGACACTTCTCAAAAGAAGACATATGGGCAGCCAATAGATACATAAAAAATGCTCAGTCTCACTAATCTTCAAAGAAATGCAAATCACACTGAGATACCACCTAACTCCTGTCAGGATGACCATCATCAGTAACTCAAAAAACGATAGATCTGTGAGAGGATGCAGGGAAAAGGAAATACTTCTACACTGTTGGTGAGAGTGTAAACTAGTACAACCTCTGTGGAAAACAGTATGGTAATTCCTAAAAGATCTAAAAATCAACCTTCCATATGACCCCATCATCCCCCTACTGATAGTATACCCTGTGGATCTCAAATCATTCTATAAAAAAGATACCTGCACACACATTTATTATCGCATTATTCAAAATCTCTAAAACATGGAACTAAGCTATTGATCAAGGGTGGACTGCATAAAAAAGTGGTACATATACACAATGGAATATTGCACAGCATAAAGTACAAATTTATGGACTTCACAGCAACCTGGTTGGATTTAGAGTCCATAATTCTCAGTGATCTATCACAGAAACAAAGAACAGCATACCACATATTCTCCCTCATAAGCAGACTCTGAACATTTACCATAACACTATAAGAAAGGGACTGCAGCACTGGGACACTGCCAGGGAAAATGGGGGCACACAACATCAGTCAGGGTACCTGATCTCAAACCAGGGAGAGTGGGACCAAAGAGTCCTAAACTTTTTCTGTGCAATGACCACTTATCTACCTAATCCCAAATTGTATCCCACATCTTTAAAATAAAAAAGATGCCATACCCATCAGTGATTTATGATAAAGCAAATGTGGTATGTATACACCACAGAACACTACACAGACCTAAAAAATGAAATCATGTTATCTGCAGCAACATAGACGGATCTAGAGAATATCATCCTACGCAAGCTAATTCAGAAAGAGAAAAACAAACAACGCAATTCTTATATTTGGGAGTTAAATGGCCACAACAATGAAATGAATAGATACCTGAGGACACCGAAAGGCAGGAGATAGGGAGGAGCCATAGGCTTCAGAAGTTACCTGTTGGTTACAATACTCGCTGTTGGAGGAATAGGTCACCTAAAGCCTAATCCCCACCTACACAATATGTCCCTGTAACAAACATGCACTCGCACCGCCAGAATCTTTAAAAAAAAAAAAAAGAATAGCCATACCTGCAGGTTACCACTCAACATCTCAATAGCCCAGAAGACGCACCATTGTCCTATATGATAAAGTTAATGTGTTATCAAATTATTTTCCTTTCTGTTTATCTAATTGCAAATAAATCACAAAATATCTTCAAATCTTTCTCAGTTTGTGAGTTTCCTTTTCCGTAGATAGCCTATGTGTCCCTTTTTCCTTTAGACCCATTTTCCTATTTGGATTTCTATCTTTTTCTGATTGGCTTATAGTCCTCAGTGTATTTCAGTATAATCTCTATATGCTAAGTATTGATCCTTATCCGTTTTAGGCATTCTTTCTTCTTTTAGGTTTTTTCATAATATCTTGATGGAATGTCATGACTTTTTCATTTAAAAAATTTTTTTCTTTTAAAGATGTGGGGCACAATTTAGGGTTAAGTATACAAATGTTCATCTTTTCATTTTTCAAGTTTGCTTTGTTTCTTGGTCAATGCTTTCAAAACCTTGTTAAAGAAATGCTTCATTGATTCATTGATTCTTAGTAACAGTTTTTAACATTTCTACTTATTGACTTTATAGTTTTCCATCTCATGAAGTTCTTAACCCATCTGAAGTCCACATTTCTATGTGAAGTTAGGTAGAGATGCAATTTTATTTTTCTCCATTTAATGAGTCAATTTTTCCAATACTGTTTAATAAACAATCTGTTCTTTCCACATGCATTTGTGATACCACCTTTGTCATGTTACTATTTTTATATTTTTTTAGTTGGAATCTCACTCCATCGCCCAGGCTAGAGTGCAGTGGTAAGCTCATGACCACCCCAGCATTGATCTGCTAGGCTCAGGTGACACTTCCACCTCAACCTTCCAAGCAAAATTGATGAAAAGTGTCTTGACCAGTCATTCCTGGACACTTATTTTTCCAACTCTTTCCCTGGATCACAAATTTTACCAATTGTCAACTCCTAATATTTCTCAGAGTCATGATAATGTTACATTTTTATATATTGATTATCATGAATATATAATAGATATTGGATGTTGGCGATTGGTAAAATTTGTGATCCAGGCAGGAGAGTTAGAAAAATAAATGACTGGTCAAGTCACTTTTCATCAATTTTATCCTTGCATAGATCATTGATCCTGCTCTGATATTAATCCTATTGTTTCTGATTGCTAAGACATAGACAATTAATAAGAAAACAGTGGTACTTAAAATATGTATTTGAAATTATTAACTCTCTGCTCCTCCTAATCAATTTCTGCAGCCACCAGTCTCCCTCATACACTGATCCCAGAGAACTCAGTCTCTCTAAAGATTTCCCAAGCTGGTTGCACTTGTTGTTATTAGTTACTACAATTCAGTTTTCTCCCAGCAACTGAGCTTTCTGTTGTTCTGATACAAACTAGAATTTCCTCAATGGAGTCTCCGTATGCTTTACTTTCCCTGACTTCTCCCACATACTCATTCTCTCTTATTCTCTGCATCCAAGGTATCTCTCTCTTCACTTTATAGAAAATTATCGCTTATCACCCTTATTCTTTGGTAGGTGTAGGTTTTGAGAAACCAGTATCTACTAGGATCATTCTTTTAGCTAAAAGGCAATCACAGAATCTGCTGCCTGGTTAAATGGAAAACAGGAAAGAAGAAAACATAGGAAAAAACATAACTTTTTTCTTTTTTTGAGTCAAAGTTTTACTATGTCACCCAGGCTGGAGTGCAGTGGCACACTCATGACCACTGCAGCCTCAACCTACTGGACTCCGGTGATCCTTCCACCTCAGCCTTCCAAATAGGTGGAACTACAGGCATGTGTCACCCTGTCTGACTAATCATTTATTTATTTATTATAGAGACGAGGTCTCACCATATTGCTCAGGCTGGTCTTGAACCCCTGAACTTAGGCAATCCTCTCATCTCTGCCTCCCAAAGTGCTGGGATTACAGGCTTGAGCCACCTTGCCTGGTTAACCATAACATTTTATAAAGTCACTTTTGAAATATTTCTATATATTAGTGGGAAGTAATAAGAGTTTGTGTATCACATCAAAAAGTTACAATTACTGTCAATTCTGCATGTATATGTCAGATGCTTTACAATTTACAAAATGTTGATAAATACACTGACTTATGGTCAGGTCAGTTGGTGTAGGCTATCCACCTCAGAAGTGTGGATATGCATGCAGTCCTGTCTGTGTCTCACAATATAGGGCCAGTTGTTTTGAATTTCCAGATTTGCACACATAGTCAGCTTTCTTTATTATCCACCTTCTTTAGCTAGACATGGCAGGAACAACTTTCACTCTTCACATATGGATGTACTGCTTCTTCTTCTTCTTCTTCTTCTTCTTCTTCTTCTTCTTCTTCTTCTTCTTCTTCTTCATATTAACTAACAAAAGTGCCTGGCTGTCCCTTTTCACATATTATTTTACTTAGCACCAATTATTATACCCTGAGGAAATTTTTTAAAAAGCCTAATTTTATTATTAGTTTAGGTACAGCACACCTACGAACTTACTATCTACCACAGAAAATCACTTCACATAAATTCTTTCAAAATTAACTGCACTTTCAGATTATGCATGCCTCTGCTCCTCTCCAATGGCATGGATAAGTGAAAGTTGATGAAATTGCTAAATTGAGTTCTTCAGAACAGTGAACTGAAAACTTTCCAGGAAGTTAGCACTTTTCTTGATTGAAGATCAAATCATTTATTTTTAGGAATCATCTCTTCCCAGGATTACCCCAGAGCATTTGAACTGGGGGTTTCAAAAACACAGTTTGAAGTTTCTCATCTCACCAACTCCCACAACGAAGCTAGGGTCAAATATGTTGAAGTTATGAAACAATATACTCTAAACTAAAACCAAGGAATAAAAAAAGTGGAAGTTGTAAGAAATTCAAGTAAACACAATTTTATTTTTCCTCCTTCAGGTTATTCAACGTTAAGAAGAGCGCTGTCTCCTGAAATCTTTATTTTTCATTTCATAATTGCTGTTTTGCAAAAGTCATCTAATGTCTTGTTTAGACGATATAGCTGTCTGATCATTTTGATGGAATTTTTAAATGATTTTTTAAAATACTAATTGGCTATATTGAAATGAGTGGTTTGTTGCTTGCAAGAAAAACTGAAGATTTATTTAGAGACCATCAAATTATATTGTTCTATATTGATTCATTTGGTATTTCAAAATATACCCAAATATGAAGGAGACCCCCCAAAATGGATTTTATTTATTGAAAAAATGATGTATTTATTCTTACACGTTGGAATTGCAGTCACCTCCAAAGTATTCTCCATTTGATTCCCTGCACCTATCAAGATGCTTTTTCCACTGCTCAAAACCATTTTTAAACTCAATTTTGATGCCTTTTAGTGCTTCTGCTGTTTTTTTTGTTTCACTTCTTTCACATTGGCAAATTTACTTCCTTTTGAGGACATTTTTTAATCTGGGAAAACAATAAAAAGTCATTCGGGGTGAGTTCAGGTGAATAGGGAAGATGGTGCCTGGGGGCCATGCCATTCTTGGCCAAATACTGCTGAACATTCAGCAAGATGTGGGTATGAGTGCTGATAAATCGCCCACCAAGAAATGGACAGGCATGTTGAAAGAAACTCAAAAAAAAAAAAAAAAAAAAAGAAGACTTGAAGCCAAATGCAGCCTTTCTCAATAACCAAAATAATGAGCGTATTGCATTGTTTTCTGGGTAAAAAAATCTCAAATGTAAATCCTCTTTGATAGTTTTCTAAAGAAGTTCCTCTGACATTTACTTGTGAGTGGCTGTCATTAGTACTGTAGGGGGTTGATTTATAGCAAAATCTGGAGGATACTTTTCCAGCAATGTCTGCTTGCAACACTCTCACGAATTTGCCACTTGGTAGTTAATGCTGTGTTTCCCCAACAGGGTCTAAACCTGGTCCTAGGATGTCCTCTTTCATGGGCGTTCTGACTCAGCTCTAAGGGTAGTAGGTGTACTTTTCAGGTGTTATTTCTATGTACTTAGAGTTATCTTTACTTCTTTTTAAAATCTGTATACACATAAGAGGAACAAGTGCTATATTGTTATCTAGAAATATTGCATAGTGGTGAAGTCTTGCCTTCAAGTGTATCGATCACCCGAATATCGCCCGTTGTACCCATTAATTAATTTCACATCATTCTTCATCCTTCCACCCTCCATCTCATTTTGAGTCTCCAATGTCTCACATTCCATACTCTGTTTCCAGATGTACACATTATTCACCTCCCATTTATAAGTGAAAACGTGTATTTGACTTTTTGGTGCTGAGTTCTTTCACTTAAGATCATGGCCTTCAGTACATCTATATGGCTGCAACATCATTGCTGTTTTGCTTTTTTTTTTTTAGCTGAAATAGTCTTCTACTGTGTATACGTACCACATTTTCTTTATCCAATCATCTGTGGATGGACACGAAGGATGAGTCCATATCTTCCCTACTATGTAAAAGTGCTGTGGTAGACATACGCTTGCAGGTTCGTTTTGGATAAAATAATTTCTTTTCCTTTGGATCGATAAACAGTAGGGGGATTGCTACAATTCTCTTTATTCTTACTATCCCACTCCTCATTGCTCTAATCTTCTCTAAAGTCAGCGATTATTTTCATTGAATTCTTCTTTACTGTGTGGTTTCTGCTTTGTGATTGGATCTTGACTAATACACATAGAGATGATGGCAGAGTGAGGTTGTACAAGATTCGTTTCCTGTTGACTGCTGACGAATAAAGAGGTTGACCTTAAAAGTAACAGTTGCTAATGAAATTTATTCTCTCAAAAACATACAGTACTACAGAAAAATAATGGGGCTTAAATCGGAGAAGGAATAAGACAGATGCCAATGTCCTTAATTAATGTGATAGAATAAACAGGTGGTCAGAAAATGACATTGATAGTCAGGAACACAGGGAAACTCGTATGAATAAAGACTAGGTGTTTCTTTTAAATAATAGTCTTTCCATACTCTTACCTCAAAGTACTTGAACCAAATATCAAGCACTCAAAAATCACGTGGATTTATGATTGTGAGCTTCAAACTTTGAAATTGAAACTAAATAACTGAGAAATATTGGTTAGTAATTTCCCCTTTTTCTATATCCTTGTTATGTGCAGTATAAGCGAATATGAAGTTTTTTCTCTAAAGCCAATTTCAGGGAAATTGGCATCCTTGATGAATAGCCCAGATTCATTTTCCAGATTTTTTTCTACACTAAAAGAGTACTCTATTTTTAATCATTGTTTGTTTTGGGAAAAGCAAAAAAACAGCTAACTTTTTTTAGGTCAACAGTAGCTACACATTTTTGGATAATGTCCAGTAACCTTGAATATGTAATTAGAACAGATGGCAACATAAACAAAATGAAATATTCCTAGCTTCCTAAGCACAACCTTTAATTAATTTAATGTATATTAAGATAATTAATTTCTAGATTTCAATCAAGTGTAGTTATAAAAAATTCAATCACTTAAAAAATGCATAATAAACTAACAATAAACAACATTATCTGATATAACTTTTACATATTTTCGAATATGTATTGAACTGCCAAGTAATCATAAGAGGTAGCCATGTGAATAGATCTACAGAGTGCCAGATTGCCATAAGAAATGGCTTATTCACTGGGTTCTGAACTTAAAAAGCATCCAGGCTTATATTTGATATTATTGGATTTTTAAAAAAAAATTAGATTATTTATAACTACTAGCAAACTAAAATCTCTTATGACTATTTGAAAATCACAATTTCAAAGATTTCTCTTATTATAAAAACAAATTACAGTTTTTTAAGCAAGTAATGGTTTTAAATGTTTGTATAATTTATAGATTAAAGATTTCCTATAAGATTTTAGGATCATCCAACCAAAAATAATATATTTGGTGTTACAGTCTCACTGCCTCTAAACATATAGCTTATTTAAATAGCTTGATATATGATGTAACTTTAAATAATTTATTGATACTTAAAATAAAAATATTTAAAACAAAATTTAATAAATAATAGAGTTATCAATTTTGGTCCTAGCAAATATAATTTTATTTTAGAAGACAAATTCATGAAGATATTTATTTATGTATGTATTATTTTTATGATTCAGGCCTTGTACTTTAATAATTTTTGGTGATTTTTAAGAGGACGTTTTGCCCCATACCTTTGACAAAGCCTAATTTTAATCTCTAGTTTTATTTCTTATCTGGAATTTAATAACAAGATATCATTTTTACTAAACTAACTGAAGTAGAGTCCTGATTTTAATACATTTTCTTTACATTTTTTCTAAGACTGACTTCTACCCTTTGTTTTTACACACATGGACAGGTGGTGGTCAGTGCTTCTCAGAAAACCTTCCTTTTTGTTTACCTCCTACTGACCGTTCAGATGCTTCAAACACCATAAAGTGCCACCTTAAAAAGTCTCAATGATTGATAACTGCTTCCCTTTGTTAGCTCTGTGGTGCATGGAATCACTGTCCAGGTACCATGCTCAGCCTGATGGGCAGGACTTCCTCCAAATCAAAAACAAAACTTCACAGAACCCTCCTATAAACATGAAAAACAAAACTCTCAATAAGTTAAATACATAAGAAGGTACTTCAACACAATAAAGGCCATATATGACAAGATCACAGCCAACATCATATTCAGCCGTGAAAATGTGAACAAAAACTGCATTCTTATCTTACAACATATTAAAAAATCAATACAAAATGGATTGAAGACTTAAACATAAGACCTGAAGCTTCAAAACCACTATAAGAATAAACAAAGACATTGATCTTAGTATTGGTCTGGGCAATGATTTTTTGACTATGACCCCTAAATGATTGGCAATAAAAATGAAAATAGACAAATACAATTAAATCGAAGTCACATCAAATGAAACAAACAACAGAGTGAAGAGATGCCTCTGTAACAAGAGAACATACTTGAAAGTCATGCCTCTGATAAGGGATTAATAGCCAAAATATATAAGAAATTCAAAGAACATGGTAGCAAACAGATAACCTGATTTAAAAACAGGCAAAGACCTGAATAGACATTTATCAAAAGAAGATACACGAATAGCAAACAACTATATGAAAAAATGCTCAGCATCTCCAATCATCAGGAAAATTCAAATTAAAGCCACAATGGGAAACCATCTCATACCTGTTAGAATGACTGTTATCAAAAAAGTAAATGATAACACATGTTGGAGAGAATGTGGAGAGAAAGGAAAGTGTACATTGTTAGTGGAAACACGAATTAGTACACTCATTATAGAACACAGTATAATGGTGTCTCAAAAATTTAAAAATAGAGTTATCATATCATCCTACATTACTACTACAGAATATGTATCCAATACAGATGATATCAGTATGTTGACGAGGTATCTGCTCTCCCATGTTTATTGCAGCGTTATTCACAGTCGCCAAGATGCAAAATCAACCTAAGTGTTCACCAATAGATGAGTGAATAAAGAAAATGTGATATATATATGCTGGAATACTAATCAGCCTTAATATAAAGGGTCACTTGTTGTTTGTGACATCATCATGTTGTTTATACACATTTCTAATAAACAGCCTGCATAAAGTTCTTAACACCAAACCTTTTTCAAAGTAAAATGTAGCCTGCTCTCTTTTTAAAGCAAGAAGTGAGACTTAATCATTAAATGTTATATTTTTCAGAAAAGCCAAAATGTCTGCAACATAAAAAAGAGTTGAATAATGTAGCAACGTGAAGTGGCCACAATCTTTTAGTGTGGTTTTTTTTTTTGTTTTGTTTTAAAGAGGAGTACAATTCAGGGCTAGGTATACAAATGGTCATTGTACAGGTAAAATTTGGGTGTCACTTTGGTCCCCACTTTACCTGGTTTGAGATCAGGTACCTTTATTGATGAACTGTGCTCCCCACCCCCGGCAGTTTCCCACTACTGTCAATCCCTTTCTTATGGTTTTATGATTAATGTTCATGACCTGCTTGTGAGTTAGAACATGTGGTACTCAGTTCCTTGTTTCTATGACAGATCACTCAGTATTATAGACTCTAAATCCACCCAAAATCTTTCACAGGCAACTAAGTGTCATCTTTTCAGACAATACACAGTTGTCTTACTTTCTACAACTGAACTAAGCCACTCATTCTATTTAATACCTCAGCTTACTTTGGGAACAGAAAATATTTCTATTGGATCTTCATGCTTTAGGAAACACTATGAACTTTTAAAATTTTGCTCTGTTAAAAATATATCTTCTGTACAAGTTGTATTTTAATTAATAAAAAATACAACTTTTAAAAACAATACTAATTTTATTGTGATGTAAATAAATGCTATGTTCTGTTTTCTTTCTGCTATAAAATCATATAGCTGTTGTTATGAGTTATTAAATTGCCAATATTTTCTAAAAGATATGTATTATGCAAAGTTTCAAACAAACAATTATGGAAAGAATAACATAATAATATGTTAATTCTTCACATTTACCATATCTTCCTTCTCTATTTATAGCTGTAGTTTTATTTATTTATTTTTATTTTTCCTCTTTGAACTTTGGTTTTAAAATCGTGGGGTACAATTCAGGGTGAGGCATACAAATATTCATTGTGCAGGTATCCCTGTCCATGAGGTGTGTCCCCCCACCACAGGCAGATATCAACTACTGTCAATCCCACCTCCTCAACCCCTGCCCCCCCATAGTTTCCCGCCACTGTCAATCCTTTCTGATAATAATACGGTAGTTGTTCAAGGTCCACTTATGAGTGAGAAGATGTGATACTCTGGTCTTTGTTTCTGTGAGAGAACACTCAGTATTATAAACTCTAAATTCCACCCAGGTTGCTACGAAGTTCATGATTTTGTTCTTCTTTATGGCTGCGTGATAGTCTATTGTGTATAGGTACCACATTTTTTTTTTTTATCCAGTCCTCTTTTGATGGGCAATACAGGTGTTTCCATGATCTTGCCATTGTGAACAATGCAGCAAAAAACATACATGTGCAGGTATCTTTTTCATAGAGTGATTTGAGTTCTTCCAGGTATATTCCCAGTAGGGGGATTGCAGGGTCACATGAAAGGTCGACTTTTAGAACTTTTAGGAATTGCCACAGAGGCTGTACTACTTTACACACTAACCAACAGTGTAGAATTGTTCTTTTTTCGCCACATCCTCTCCAGCATCTGTTATTTTTTGAGTTATTGATGATGGTCATCCTGACTGGAGTTAGGTGGTATGTCAGTGTAGTTTTAATTTGCACTTATTTGATGACTAGTGAGGTTGAACATTTCTTCATGTACCTGTTGGCTGCTCGTATGTTGTCTTTTGAGAAGTGTCCATTCATACCTTTTGCCTACTTTGTAATGGGGCTGTTCGTTTTTTTCTTTTCAGCAAGTTTGAGTTCCTTGTAGTTCCTTGATGTTAGGCCTTTGTCAGACATGGTGTTGGCAAATATTTTTTCCCAGTCTGTGGGGTTGTCTGCCTGCTCTCTTGATGGTTTCTTTGGCTTTGCAGAAGCTTGTCAGTTTAATCAGGTCCCACTTGTCTGTCTTACCTCTTATGGCCTGGACACTTCGGGTTTTGATTAGGAAATGGCTGCCAGTTCCAACTTCCATAAGAGAGTCCCCTGCATTTTCTAAGGTTCTTACAGTTCGAGGTTTTATATTTAGGTCTGTGATCCATTTAGACTTAATTTTTGTATATGGGGATAAGTAGGGGTCCTGTTTCAATCTTCTGCATGTGATCAGTCAGTTTTCCCAGCACCATTTACTGAATAGATTCTCCTCTCCCCAGTAGTGGGTGGTGGAGGCTTTGTCAAAGATTAATTGGTTGAGAAATTGAGGTTTTGCTTCTGGAATCTCAATTCTATTCCATTGGTCTATATGCCTATTCTTGTACCAATACCAGACTATTTGGTTATTGTAGCTTTATAATAAAGTTTAAAGTCTGGGAGTGTGATATCTCCTGCTTTGTTTGTTCGTTCGTTTGTTTGTTTGTTTGTTTTGCTGAGGATTGTTTTGACTATTCTTGGTCGATTATGTTTCCATATGAATTCCTGTATTGTTTTTTCTTGGTCTGAGAAGAATGCTGCTGGTAATTTGATGGGTATTGTGTTAAATCTGTAGATTGCCTTAGGTAAAATGGACATCTTAACAATGTTGATTCTTCCAATCCATGAGCATGGAATACTTTTCCATTTGTTTGTGTCATCTTTGATTTCTTTGAGCAGTGTTTTATATTTTTCATTGTAAAGGTCTTTCACATCTCTGGTTAGGAAAATGCCAAGATATTTCTTTTTTTTTTTTTTTTGGCTATTGTGAATGGAATTGTACTTTTTATTTGGGTTTC
>NW_007258733.1:265316-275951 GCF_000164805.1 Carlito syrichta
GGCATCTTTGTCTTGTTCCAGTTTTCAGGGGAAATGGTTCCAATTTTTGTCTGTTTAGGAGTATACTGGCTGTCAGTTTCTCATAGAAGGCTCTTACTATTTTGAGGTATGTTCGACCTAAGCCTAGATGTTCGAGGATTTTTATCAAGAAGGGGTGCTGGATTTTATCAAAAGCTTTTTCTGCCTCTAATGATAGAATCATGTGATTTTTGCTTTTATGTTTGTTGGTGTATTTAATTACGTTTATGATCTTTGAATGTTGGACCAGCCTTGCATCCTGGGGATGAAGCCTACTTGGTCATTATGGATGATTATTGTTGAATCAGTTTGCTAGAATCTTGTTGAGAATTTTAGCATCTATGTTCATCAAAGATTTTGGCCTATAGTTCTCTTTCTTTGTTGGGTCTTTACCTGGTTTGAGTATCATGTGATGTTAGCTTCATAAGGTGATTTGGGGAGTGTTCCATCTTTCTCAATCACCTGGAATACTTTCAATAGGATTGGTATCAGTTCTTCCTTGTATGTTTTATAGAATTCTGCTGGGAAGCCATCTGGTAGTTTTCTTATGACATAGTCAATCTCCTTGATTGTTATTGGTCTATTTGGGGTCTCAATTTCTTCTTGTTTCAATCTAGGGAGGTTGCGTGATGTGAGAAAGTTTTCCATTTCCTTTAGGTTTTCAAGTTTGTTTCCATACAGTTGCACATAATAGTCTCTGATAATCTGTTGTATTTCTTCAGGGTCAGTTGTGACTTCATCTTTTGTGTTTCTGACTGAGTTTTTTGGGTTTTTTCTCTCTTTTTCTTAGTCATTCTGTCTAGGGGCCCATCAGTCTTGTTTATCCTTTCAGAGAACCAGTTTTTTGTTTTGTTGCTTTTTTAGATTATCTTTTTGTCTTCTATGTCCTGGATTTGGCTTTTATTTTGATGATCTGGATTCTTCTGCTGAAGTTAGGGTTTTGATGGTCTTGCTTCTCCAGCTTCCTTAGGTGACCTATTAGGCTGTTAACTTGTGATCTTTTCATTTTCTTCATGTAAGTTTGTAAAGATATGAATTCCCCTCTTACTATTGCTTTCATGATATTCAATATGTTTTGGTAAGATGTTTTTCATTTTCATTTGTTTCCACGTACCTTTTAATCTCTGTTTTGATTTCATTGCTGATCCAGGAGTTGCTTAGCATCATACCGTTTAGTGTCCAAGTCTTTGTGGGTTTTGGTAGAACTTAGTTGATGTTGATATTTGTTTTTATTCCACTGTGGTCTGAGAAGGTGCGTGGCAAAATTTCAATCTTATGAAAGGTGTTTATGTCTGATTTATGGCCAATGATATGGTCAATCTTGGAGTACATTCCATGTGGTGATGAGTAGAATGTATATTCTGTGGTTGTTTGGTAGAGTGTTCTTTAGGTATCAATTAAGCCCATTTGTTCAAGAATCTCATTGAGAGTCCAGATCTCCTTGCTGATTTTTTATCTGTCTAGGGTTGTGAGTGGGGTATTAAAGTCCCCAGCTATAATAGTGTTAGGATCAATCTCTTTTGTAAGTTTGACTAGAAACTGCTTTATGAACATTGGTGCTCCTATGTTGGGTGCATATATGTTTAGGATGGATATTTCTTGTTGATGGATTGAACCTTTTATCATTATATAGTGCCCTTCTTCATCTTTTTAAATTTTTGATAGTTTAAAGGGTATTTTGTCTGAGATTAAGATTGTAACTCCAGCTTTCTTTCGTGTTCCATTTGCCTGAAATTTTACTTCTCATCCTCTTACTTTGAGTCTGTGAGTGTCCTTTATGGTGAGATGAGTCTCTTGGACTCATTATATTTTATTCATTTTGCCATTCTATGTCTTTTCAGTGGTACATTTAGTCCATTCACATTCAGGTAATTATTGAAATGTGAGAGTTTATCCTTGTAATGAGGTTCTTGTAGAGGTGTTGTTGTTTCTGTTTGTTTGTTGTGTTTCTTTTGATTTTGGGGTTGATTTGTGTATGTTTTCAATCTTTTTTCTGAACTCTCATGAAGACCGTTATTGTTCTTTTTTCCCTTTCTTCTATGTTTATTACTTTCTTACATGTTTCTTGTAGAGCTGGTCTAGAGGCAGTGTAAGTTCTTAGGGTTTGAATGTCTGGGAAAGATTTTAATTTTCCCTCACTGATGAAGCTTAGCTTAGCTGGGTAGGTTATTCATGGTTGAAATTTTTAATCTTTGAGAACTTTGAAGATTGGGCTTCAACCTCTCCTAGCCTGAAGTGTTTCTGTAGATAAATCTGCTGCTATTCTAATTGGTCTTTCCTGGTAGGTAATCTGACCTTTATCTCTTGCTGCCTTTAGGATTTTTTATTTTATATCTACTTTGTTTAGGTGAATTATTATGTGTCTAGAAGTTGGTCTTCTCATTTGTTGTCTTGCAGGGGTTCTCTGTATATCTTGTGTCTGAATTTTCGCATCACTGATGAGATGAGGGAAGTCTTCTTGAACAATTTCATGGAATGTTTATTCCAGGGTGGTCTCTGTCTCTCTTTCTGCCTCAGAAAGTCCAATTACTCTTAGATTTGGCCTTTTGAAATAATCTCTCATTTCTTGAAGGTTTTATTGTCTTTTTAAGCTTCTTTTCTATGTTTTTGACAGTTTGGGTTAGGTCTATATTTTGATCTTCAAGCTCTGAGATTCTTTCTTCTGCTTGGTTAATTCTGCCCTCCATACTTATCAGTTTGTCACTTATTTCATTCATAGTATACTTTATTGCTGTTATCTCAGTTATCAACTCCTTCCTATCTTCCTTTTTTCTCTCCTCAATTCTTTTTTATCTCTCTATTAATTTTTTTTTTTTTTTAGTTGGAGTCTCATTCTGTTGCCCAGACAGGAGTGCAGTGACTGCTTCTGGCTACTGCAACCTCGACCTGCTAGACTCCGGCGATCCTCGCCTCAGCCTTCCAAGAAGCTGGAACCACAGGTGCGAACTACCATGCCCGGTTAATTTTTTTTTATTTATTGTAGAGATGAGGTCTCGCCAAGTTGCCCAGGTGGGTCTCAAACCCGCAGGCTCAGGCAATCCACTCACCTCAGAACCCAAGGTGCGGGATTACAGGCTGAGCCACCGAGCTCAGCTCTATGAATTCTTGATATCTGGATATATAGTTTGAGACCAGTCATTCTGGGGGATCTTCAATGTTTGCATTCCAAAATCTCTTTTCTCAGAGTCTGACCTCCCAGGCATCTGTGAGATACCCATATTCTTCTTCTTTTTTTTTCATTTGTGTAGATTCCCCCCCTCACACACACTTTTACCCCTCTTTTCTTTAATTCTGTTTTCCAGGGATGGCAGGATTACTTTTACTTCTCTTATCTCAGTCTCCTATTTTCCTTATGTGGTTCTTCTGGCTTTGTTCACTTCTGAAGCTGGACTGTGGGTTGGGGGCTGTACTTTTTGCAGTTTTGAAATTTAGTTGAAGAGGGAGCTGTGATTCAGAATCTATCTGCAGATCCCAGTATCCACCGACTGGTGTATTGGCACCCTGGAACCCATTCCCACTGCCTTACAATCTGTCCATGCAGTGGGGGTTTAGGTTTGCTCCCTGGAACAAAACGAGGTAAGATAAAGGAAAATAGTGGAAAAAGGAAGGAGGGGGTCAAGAGGAAGGTGGAGTGAGAGAAGAGTAAGGGGAGAAACAGACAGACATATCAGCTAACAAATGAAAAGAGGCACAAAGACAGAAAAGAGAAAAACAAAAGCAAAAAAACCCTAGAGCATACAGGTAATCACACAAATACACAGTATAATAAAATCCTGTCTATTGATGTAGACTGCCCCTACACACACGGGGGGGGGGATCTAAAGAATAAAAGAAGAGAGCCAGGCTCGGTGGCTCAGCCTGTAATCCCACGCCTTTGGGAGACTGAGGT
The DNA here is from genome assembly GCF_000164805.1 of Carlito syrichta. Taxonomy (NCBI): domain Eukaryota; kingdom Metazoa; phylum Chordata; class Mammalia; order Primates; family Tarsiidae; genus Carlito; species Carlito syrichta. Next base: position 269,224 of record NW_007258733.1, read on the forward strand.
GAGTGGATTGCCTGAGTCCGTGGATTTGAGTCCTGCCTGGGCAGCAAGACCTCATCTCTACAATAAATCAAAAAATCAGCCAGGCGTGGTAGCGCATGCCTGTAATTCTGGCTACTTGGAAGGCTGAGGCACAAGGATGACCAGAGCCCAGCAGGTCAAGGTTGCCGTGGCCGGGAGCGGCCACTGCACTCCAGTCTGGGCGACAGAGTGAGACTCCAACTCAAAAAAAAAAAGAATAAAAGAAAAAAAAAATCAGTAAAATAACAAAAACCAACAAGTATGAAAATGTTATCAAAACCTGAATGAAAGAGGAAAAAAAAAAAAAACTAAAACTAAAAGCAAACAAAAGTGAGCAAAACAAACAGTCAAAAAATAAAAATATAAAATAAAATAAGGAATCAGACTGGTTCTGAGGTCCTTCCTGTATGTCCAGAGTCCCTTCAGCTCTGATCTCTAGCCCCTCCCCTCTGCTCTCATGGCAGGCAGATAGGGTTACTCATGGTTTGGGTCAGTTGCCGCAGGTCTGTTTTGGGAGTGGGGTGAGTCAGATCTGGGTTCTCTCGGCTTGCTGCCTGACAGTCTCCCACACAGATCTGAGTTGTCTGTGTCTGATTCAGCCAGGGGGAGGGGCTTCTGTCTGTCTGGGTTTGATGAGATTACCTTAGGCAACAAGTTGGAGGAGGCACAGAGGTGGGCGGGGCAATGCAAATCTCTGCCTGTTCCTGGGTCAAAGAAAATGACTGTGGTGGGTGGCTCCTCCCCGGGCATGGACTCCTCTCTGGTTTTCCCGATCCTCTCTCTCCACTGATCAGATCCAGGGCTCCGGCTGATCCATTGTGACAGGTAATGGTGTGGGCCAAATGCCAGGTGGTGGGGAATCAGCGGGATTCAGCAGGCTTTTCTCAGGTGTGTTCCCGTGGCCACCAGGCGCTCCTGCACTTGATCTTGCTGACTGCGCTCCAATCTCAGGGCAGTGGGGGCTTGCAGTCGCCCTCAGAGCGGGGACCCTGGTTCATGCACCTGAGTAGCTTCTCAGACGATCTTTCAGGCTCCCACCAGTGCCCGCCCACTCACTCAGAGTCTTTAAGAAAACGAGCTCCCATGGAACTCTTACAGACTAACCTGTCAATCGCCATCTTAAGCTCCGCCCCCTCATCTGTAGTTTTAGATACATTTATATAGATACACAGGGAAACATAGCACAGCAATTGCATACATAAGTGTTGCTATTTATCTGAAATCTGCTAGAAAATCATTTAAAAAGTTTTACTGGCATCATAATACTTCATCACATACATATATATCAAACATGCTCACTTTATTGTACGTGGTTGTTACATTTTATAAATCTCACTTTTTAAAAATCCACTGAAGAAAATAAACGAAGCTGGTTTAATTAATCATAGAATGAACCATGGTCTGAATTTGTACTATTCCTTATGGTATTGTTGACAACTTCTAAGTTTCCTATAAACTGGAAGTCAACTTGGTCTGAATTAAAGGGCTAACTGGATGCAGAGTGAATATTTCTGGTAAGAATACTCATAGATAATGCTAGGCACTTTGTAGTGATCACATCAGATAATACCTGACACTATGTTATCTTACTTTTAGTCACGCTAATTTGAAATATATATACAAGAACATATTCCTTTTTCGAATTACCAGGTACTATGTTGAGGGATAATTTGATATTTTGCAAATACGGTGTTTCCTGATAATCTACCACTGTTTTTAGAATTTTTTGATAATTTTTATATTAACTATTTCATTAAGATTAAAAGTACGAATATTTTAAAATTTTATTATTCCTTCCATAGTTTTCTGCCAGTCTCTTGCAGTTTGGTCTGAACTACCCTTTTTTCTTTAAGAATTCAATATATTTTTTAAATTATAATTTTTTTAAAGAGATTGACATACAAATTGCCATCATTTTGGAAATTGGGTTTCATTTTGTAAGTTATATGAGAACACTTAATAACACATTGCTATTATTTAAAAATAAAAAATGAAAATTAATGTACATTGACTAATTGTAAACCATTTCGGAAGTTGTTATTTTTTCTTCATGGACATTTTTGTCTCTTTCTCTTTTTTTTGTTTTTCTGGTTGGAGCCTCACGCTGTTACCTAGGCTAGAGTGCAGTGACACAACAAAAGCTAATCACAGCCTTGACCTCCTGGGCTCAAGCCATCCTTCTGCCTCACTCTCCCAAGTCTCTGATACTATAGGAATGTGCCACTATACCCTCTCATTTGTTTATTTTTTGTAGAGATGAGGTGTTGCTATCTTGCCCAGACTAGTTTCAAACTCCTGGGCTTAAGTGATTCTCCTGTCTCGGCCTCCCAGAGTACTGGAATTACAAGCATAAGTCACTTCTTCGTGGGTATTACAAAAGATTTTTTTTTTCATTTTTAAATGTCATTATGGTTTAAGGGATAGTCAATGTTCTTCATTAAACTGTAGTTATTACATATCTTAAGCTTCCATTATTACAAATGTGACCATGGGAGCACCTTCAAATTGGATTATTTGTTTATTTCAAATGTCTTTCTTATAAGTGCCTCTTGGCAGCTTGACATTAGAGAGTGATTAATGACCTTTATATATTGATTCCTCACGATCTGGAGTCAATTATTCTTCAAATGAGGCTTGGCTTCTTGCAGTTGAAATGGTATTTGAAAACCATTCTTTACTAGTACTATCCATTGCTGTTGAGGTACCATTGTTCTTGCCCTTATAAGTGAACAGCTCTAGGAAATAGCTTTTGTTTAAAATAATTCTTCATCTATGTTTATATTGTCACTCAACATGACTATTTTTGTTTCAACATTTTGTACTTTATTTGTAATTATATTTTAAAATATTCATCCCAAACCATGTAATATATATATAGTTTTTTTATTATCTGTATATACATATGTATATGTTTTACTACACATAAATAAACTCAAAATTAGAATAACAATATTATAAAATTATTAAGATAAGATTAGAATTTATTTATATTTTTATTTCTTAAGAACATGAATGCCTTGAAGAGGACTGTAAGGTCAAGAGCTATAATCTTAGAGTATAGAGTTACATTCCAAGATATTGAAAATGTATAAAATTGTGGCAATGATTGCACACATCTGTGTATTTATTTAAAAAAACCACTGAATTGTGCGCTTTAAATGGTTGAAAACTTTATGGCATGTAAATTGTATCTCAATAAAGCTACTGTGAAATACATCCTTTGCACATTTGCACCCTCTTAAATTAGTTGTTTTTTTTTTAATATTGGGCTTTGAGAATTCATTATATATTTTGGATGAAAGTCTCTCAACTCATATACTATTTGCAAATATTTTCTTCCATTTCATGCATGCTCTTTTTACTTTCTTGATAGTGTCTTTAGCTTTTACATATTGATAAAGTCCAATCATCTGTTTCTTCATAGACATTTGTGGTGTTCATTTAGTGTGAAGTACAATTTCCATAACCATAGTCATAAAGATTTACTTATTGTTTCTTAGTGTTTTGCAGTTTTAGCTCTTCCAGTTAGGTCTGCATTCCATTTTGACTTAATTTTTGTAACGTAAGATGGGTGTACAATTTTATTATTTTGCACATGACATCTGTTTGTCCATTTGCCATCCTCTTCTCATGGGAAGGCCATTCCACCCTTGTCAAAATCAATCGACAACTAATCTAAAGATAATTAATCTAATGATAAGTTAATTTTGGACTCAATTTATTCCATGGATCTATACCTTTAGGCCAATACCATATTGTGTTTATAACAGCAGCTTTAGGTAAATTTTGACATTGGGAGTTGAAAGTTTCTAACACTATTCTTCTTTCTCAGAATTGTTTTGGTTACCTTGTGGTCATTACATCTACATATTTCAGGATCAGCTTATCAATTTCTATGAAATAAGCCATCTAGAATTCTATAGGGATTATGTTGAATCTGTAGATCAATTTGATATATATTTTCATCTAAACAACATTGAGTTTTATAATCTATGAATATGGGATGTCATTTAATTTGGTATGTCTTCTTTCAATATTTTCAAAAGTGTTTTTCAGTTTTCAGTATTCTGCTAGTTAACTTACATTTTGGAGGTCTCCCCTTGGCATGGGGTTTTAAGTTTGTTTCTCAGTCATTTGCATTGCTCCTTCCAGAGATTATGTATGTCTTGGAGTTATCACAACAGCCCTCATAAATTCGTAACACTGGTATGATCACATTTTCATTTTTTATGTGTCATGCAATTTTTGTGAAATAAAGGTGGAGGACGAGTTCGGTGGCTCAGCCTGTCATCCCAGCACTTTGGGAGGCCTAAGCGAGTAGATTGCCTGAACCCACGGGTTAGAGACCTCATCTCTACAATAAAGCAAAAATTAGCTGGGCGTGGTAGCACGCTCCTGTAGTTCTGGCTACTTGGAAGGCGGAGGGAGGCGGAAGGAACGCCGGAGCCCAGCAGGTCAAGCCTGCGGTGGCCGGGAGTGTGACACAGCACTTCAGTCTGGGTGACAGAGTGAGACTCCAACTAAAAAAAAAATTAAAAATTAAAAAAGAAAGAAAGGTGGAAAGAGACCTAAATGTGCATTTACTGTCTGTCATGATGAACCGGAACACTATTTATTTTAAGATTTTTCTAAAATGTTGCATGTCATCTTTCTTCAAATCTGCCTGAAATGTTTTTGAAGTATAATTTAATATTTATTGATCTATATATGAACCTGTAACATTAGTAAATACCTTCATGACTGTTTCTCTTACTTAAAGAACTGAGATCATGTTTTAGTTATTTTTGGATCCTTATAGCATAATTTAGCAAAAAAAAAAAATATATATATAGATATATATTGCAAAAAGCTTATAAGCAATTTCTGTAATAAAATCCTATATCTACACTGTTAACCATTCTATGGTTGCTTTTGATGTCCCCAGGTCTTTAGGAAAAATTAATTTCTATTTTGTTTGTTTTATTTTTTGTTTTACATAGTTTTAGCACTTGATTAAAGGTATGAGTGGAAATGTGGAATTTGAGCAAACTGCATAGTGTTGGTTTTTTATTTAGCCTTGTGAATATATTTCTTAGCCCCTTTAACTGTATGCACAATAAACTGGAGTAAGAATGTTCAATTCAATGACTTATTTTGAGGATTAAATGACATACACACACACACACACACACACACACACACACACACTATGCCAGAAGTAAGATCTTTATTTGCTGTGAATACTTACTACTTTTTTTATATGGAATTATATACTTTTCAGGGCATTGCCCATAACATTAAAACATTCTTTGAACCACACACATATATATATGTGTATATACACATACATATATTTGTGTGTGTATATATATATACACACACACGTATTCATAAATGTAAGATATGCACTCAGTTGGTATATGTATGCACCAAATTAAGTAATATAAAATGTAGGAAACTTTGCCTTTTTAAAGCTTTAGACTTACTCTTTATTTTTATTTATTTTTTATTTTTTTAGCTACTTGATTTTAATCAATTTCTAATTATGATTTTCTAAAATACAAAGTATAAATTCTTGGTTGATTCTGCTTCCTATGCTTGTCAGTTTGTTGTTTATTTCACAGACGGAGTTCACAGCTATAAAGAAGGACAAAGACATAGGCTTCGTAGTAAATTGGATGGAGGTGGAGACCATATTTAGTGATCTATCAGAGAAACAAAGGAGCGAACACCATATGCTCTCAGTCATAAGTGGGACCTAGCCTTAATCACAATAGCACCACAGAGGGCCTGGCAGTCACAGGACACTGCCAGGGAGGGAGGGAAGGGAACATGTAACAACACAAACAGTACCTGGTCTTAAACAAGGGGAAGTGAAGACCAGATTGAGGCTTAAACTTCATCTGCACATAGACTACATATCTACCTCATCCGGACTCTATAAAATAAAGGTATACAAAATAAATAAATAAATACATAAATTATTTAGATATCAAATCTTATTCATTTTGAAAAGATGGCCTAACTAAAATGTAATATAGGCTGTTGATACTAGAGTTCTTGGATTGCAAAATTTTATCAATAATTTTTGTAATAAAATCCTATCTCTATACTGGTAACCTTTCTATGGTTGCTTTCGATGTCCCCAGGCCTCCAGGAAAAATAAATTTCTATTTTGCTTATTATTTTTTTGTTTGTTTTACATAGTTTTAGCACTCGATTAAAGGTATGCGTGGAAATGTGGAATTTGAGCAAACTGCACAAGTGTTGGTTTTTTATTTGGCCTTGTGATTTGAATATATTTCTTAGTCCCTTTAACTGTATGCACAATAAATTGGAGTAACAACATTCAATTCAATGACTTATTTTGAGGATTAAAAGATATATTCCTATAACAAGCAGGGTAATTAATATAGAATAGTACTTAGGAGGTATGTCTCTTTTTGGACATCCTTCTTTATTTTCTTTCTTTTTTATTTTTATTTTTTCCTTTAAAGATGTGAGGTACAAGCCGGGCTCGGTGGCTCAGCCTGTCATCCCGCGCCTTTGGGAGGCTGAGGTGAGTGGATTGCCTGAGCCCGCGGGTTCGAGACCCGCCTGGGCACCGAGACCTCATCTCTACAATCAATCAAAAAATCAGCCGGGCGTGGTAGCGCATGCCTGGAATTCCGGCTCCTCGGAAGGCCGAGGCGGAAGGCTCGCCGGAGCCCAGCAGGTCAAGGCTGCAGGGG
>NW_007258733.1:275971-276774 GCF_000164805.1 Carlito syrichta
CTTTCTTCAAATCTGCCTGAAATGTTTTTGAAGTATAATTTAATATTTATTGATCTATATATGAACCTGTAACATTAGTAAATACCTTCATGACTGTTTCTCCTACTTAAAGAACTGAGATCATGTTTTAGTTATTTTTGGATCCTTATAGCATAATTTAGCAAAAAAAAAAATATATATATATATAGATATATATTGGAAAAGCTTATAAGCAATTTCTGTAATAAAATCCTATATCAGCCGGGCTTGGTGGCTCAGCCTGTAATCCCGTGCCTTTGGGAGGCTGAGGTGAGTGGATTGCCTGAGCCCGCGGGTTCGAGACCCGCCTGGGCAGCGAGACCTCATCTCTACAATAAATCAAAAAATCAGCCGGGCGTGGTAGCGCATGCCTGTAATTCCAGCTACTTGGAAGGCTGAGGCGGAAGGATCGCCAGAGCCCAGCAGGTCGAGGCTGCGGTGGCCGGAAGCGGCCACTGCACTCCAGTCTGGGTGACAGAGTGAGACTTCCACTCAAAAAAAAAAAAAAAAAATCCTATATCTACACTGTTAACCATTCTATGGTTGCTTTTGATGTCCCCAGGTCTTTAGGAAAAATTAATTTCTATTTTGTTTGTTTTATTTTTTGTTTTACATAGTTTTAGCACTTGATTAAAGGTATGAGTGGAAATGTGGAATTTGAGCAAACTGCATAGTGTTGGTTTTTTATTTAGCCTTGTGAATATATTTCTTAGCCCCTTTAACTCTATGCACAATAAACTGGAGTAAGAATGTTCAATTCAATGACTTATTTTGAGGATTAAATG
>NW_007258733.1:276794-337489 GCF_000164805.1 Carlito syrichta
CTCCTGTCTGGGCAACAGAGTGAGACTCCAATCAAAAAAAAAAAAAAGATGTCAGGTACAATTCAGGGTTAGGTATACAAATGTTCATTATGCAGGTGTCCTTGTGGATGAGGCGTGCCCCTCCTTCCCCTGGCAGTTTCTCTGGACTGCCAATTCCACCTCCCCATTCCCTGGCAGTTTCCCATACTGCCAATCTTCTTCTTACAGTATTATGATAATTGCAAGGTCTGCTTATGAGTGAGAGCATATGGTACTCTTAGACTTACTCTTTATATAATAATAATTTGAACTCTTTGAGCTTCAGTTTATCTATAATATGAGGGTAATGATACCTGCCTACTTTGTTCATTGATTTGCCTTTGTGCACTAGCAATAAATCAGGTCTTCTGATGATCTATTTCACCACAAAATAGCTGAGCAAGAAACCATTATGTACTCAAAAGCAAAAATGTGAGAGTCAGATAATAGAAAATGTGAAATCAAACAGTAAATTTTGATTATTATGCAAATATAAGGCATTATAATTGCATGCACAGTAAAGACCTTGTGAAGACACAGAGAAATGACAGCCATCTGTCGGCCAAAGAGAGGGGCCTCAGAAAAAAATCAAGCCCGCCAAAACCTTGATTTCAAGGTTCTAGGCCCCAGAACTGTGAGAAAATAAATTTCTACTGGTTAAGCCACAGTAGGTGGTATTTTGTTATTAAAGTCATAGCAAACTAATACAAGTGTCTAGAAACAAAACAGTAAACAACCATGCTCTTTTGTTTATGCATCATTTATGGCTGCTTCGTGCTCAAAGGCTGAGTTGTCGTGGTGGCAGATATTGCTAAGTCCTGTGAGTACAAAACATTTATTCTCTGGCCCTTTGTAGAAAACACTTGACATTCCTGGTGTAGGGATTGCAGAGAAATCTTCATTAGTAAAGAAACTATGCTGTATACATCTGTGATTTTGAAAAGATTTCAAAAATGTTTCAAATATTAATTAGAAAAGCCACACATAATAGTAACTGTTTCTGTCTCTATAGCATGAGAGAAAGAAAAAAAGGGTCTAAATAACTCAGGGCTGTGAAACTTCAGCAGCCACATGTAAAATATTTTTTTAATCAAAGGTACCATTACTGATAATAGCAATAACTGGTTATTACTTTCATAAGACTACTGCAAATTTTGAAAGGTTAAGGATAAAATTTCAGGAGACAGTTTTGATGCTGACATCTCTGAAATCATTAATCCATGTTCCATCCTGGATTGTTGTCAAAGAAAGATGCAGATGAATCTGAGAGAAATATTTTCATAGAAAGTCAAAATTAAAATGTTAGCTGGATTGAGTTGTGCTGATTATTGCAAAGAATTACTTACAAAAGCAGCGATAACACTGGTGTTGCTATCACCAAGTGAGTCTCATTTTCTTGGGAGTTGGAAGAAGTGTAAAAGAAAATTATGCCAATATCAAAGAAAAAGTCATTGAACTTTTTTCTTGAAATTTGGGAAAGTAATATGTTTCTCATGGGACAGAGGAAGTGGAGAGAATTGCAAATGCCTGGGCCTTCCAAGAAGAGAAGGCTCCCCAAGTCCCCAGGGAGGGAGGTGCATGATAAAAGGGAGCTTCCTTGCCAAAAACTGTTGGATTTGGTTTCTGCAGCTTTATGCAGAACAAAAAGAAATTGTAGGCAGTAACCTAGGTCTCCCAGCAACAACGACACACAAGAGGATGCAAGGTTGCATTCCATGAACTCACTCACACAATTAAATGCTCTAAAGAGTTGCATTCTTATTCAGTGTGAAAGGTACAAAGGGAAACAGACGAGCAGGTATGGAAGCATTGTGGCCTTGTGTTCTATGAATGGGGCCCCAACTACGTGCCAGGTGCTGTCGTGAAATCTGAGATAGAAGCAGTAAGCAGGATTCTTGTGCTCATGTGCATGACAGACTAGTAGAAGCGAAACAGCAATCTCTACCCAACAAAACCGCACATGTGATCATTTCTACAAAAAAAAAACAAAAACGCATAAAATTCAAGTTTCATAAAAGTACTCAAAATGAGATAAATTGTGTTAGTATTTTTTTCCACGAATTATAAGAAAGTAAACAAAATGTGTCTAACCTACAAAAACCCCTAAGGGACACTCTTCTTTTAGAAGAGTCCTGATAGCTACTTTAAAAATATCAAGCATACAGCTATTAAAGAATTGTTTAGTAGTAAAAAGGGTTAAAAGAAAACTATCAAATCACTCATTTAACCCATGTTGCATGTTGTGGATTTTTGACATGAATTGTTTAGCACACATGTGGGATAAGAGTGCCATACATGTCGTGATTAAATTCATTTCCATGTAGAAGGAATTATAATTTGTTAGGAACACAGCATGCAGCTTTATTTCTCATGAATGTGTTCCCTCTACATTCATCAGCCAGAAACTGGAAGGTGTGAAACATGTGCATTATGCAAAATGGAAAGTAGGGACTTGAATTATGATCTTTTTTTTTTTTAATGTGGAAATGGTGGTCAAAACTAGCTTCTTACTTCCAATGTCACGCATTCAGGAACCATGACTCCTCTATCTGTTCGAAGTAGATTATACCCTAAGACTGAAGTCATTTTCTTCAAATTTCTTTCTGTACAATTAAATAAGCTGAAACCTCCCATGGGAATGTATGGCTCAGGGGCTCTAGCAGATGCACTTGCTCTGTACCTTGGCATTCCAGGCTGGTACAAGGTCGACCGTAAAACAAAGTGGCTGAGATCTGATAGGTTTTTGCTTGCTTTGTGATCATTTCATCTTTAAAGTTTCTTTTGCCAAGACATAATATCTTTCACTATTATGACTCTGCATATTTGTTTGTTGTTTTCATAGTAAGGTTAAGAGTCAAAGTTTCCTGAAACAGAACCTAACCTCATATCCTGAAGGTAATTCCTACAAATAAGATAGAAATCCACAAGCAGGGTCAGGGAGGCACACCTGTAGACCCAGCTACTTGGGAGACTGAGGCAAGAAGTTTCCTTGAGCCAAAGAATTTGAGTCCAGTCTGGGTAACACAGCGAGACCCTGTCTCTAAAAAATAAAAATATTTTAATTCAGACAAAAGAGCTCAATCCCATCTTCATTGCTATTATACTCACCAATGTAACAGAGTTTAACAGTACATCATCTTTTGGGGGCACTAAAACCAGAGGCAATTAGTTAAAAAACAGGTGCTGTTTAATTTACCTGCTCTTTAGTTCAAACTGTTTTTCAGTTAACTTCGTTTATCCATTTAATTATCTACCATTATTTAGGCATTTTAATCATTTACCTCTTCTTAATGTGAAAATACTTTTAATAATAACCCTAACAACACCTCCAGCTGAAAAAACTTGAAATTGCTTCTGGTGATCTAGAAGTACACTTTTATATGCAATTTAACCGTGAAGATAAAATAAGGGCGATGGAAAGAAAGGCAGATTAAGAAAAGAATAAAGAAGAGAAACATAAGGAAAGTAAGAAGGAGATGAGCAGAGAGAGAGGAAGAAAAAAAGAAGGAAGAAGTGAAAGTTTACTACTAGTAAAAATATAGCAACTCTCACAGAAGTAGAATTCATTTCGCCTTAGGAGTTAAGCAAAAATAACTAAACCATGTTAAATGGTTATACAGGATATGGATCCGTGTAGATTAACCAATCAAAAATGTTAATTGGAAAGCATTTATGTTTATTAAAATACCACCTAGAATTATATAATCATGTCAGATTGATAATTCTAACACTTTAAATATATATGACTCTTGGGTTGCTTAAAATATAGTTAACTCATTATAATACCTTATTTTTCTAATTGCTTACCGATACATAATCATATATGTAACCACTGTAAAGTCAATGTTTTTTCCTCCCTGCCTGTTGTTTTTCCCTTTACTTTCTTACTTCTTTCTTTCCTTCTTTCCATCTTTCTCACTCTCGTTTTCTTTCCTTTTTCTCAATCTTTTTTATTCCCTCCCATATAAGAGGAGCCTAGAATTTACAATGGGACCTACAGAAATGATTTAGAGTGCTATTAGCAATGAGGAAGAGAACATTTACTGATATGCTTCTCTGCAGTGTTCTCTATAATTATGAATTCAAATGTAATTTTCTATATTTTAGAAGAAATTAGAATATTATTAATTTTCTAAGCATTATGTAGACACACAGGTAGATATTTCCCTGGACATTAAAAAACTCTAGATTTTACACCTGACACAGGGAATTCTGATCACCCCCTGGGCATAGATAGATGCTCCCCCCTTTACCATCCAGGTTTACGCTCAAGGGAAATGGATACTTGATTAGTCCACGCCAAACTATTCACCAAACTGTGTGGTGGAAGAAAGACTCGACCTTTCCTATGACATTTTATACTCCGCCAGCCTTATTCTTGGCTCTGGGGCTTCACCATGGAATAGACCTTTCTTTTTTCCTTTTTCCTCAGGAGGTATATCTCATGAAAAATTCATTTCCTCCCGCTCCCACCTTTGAGTAACTCTTTGTCAGAAAGGTAGGCAAATGGAAGTGACCTTGAGTCCATCTGAATAACTAGTCCTGAACTGTTGGCTTGCTGTTTTCTGCTTCCCTGTGAGTGTCATACTTCTTATGCTGACTCTTGCATACAAATTTTTCTATCTTTGACTGTGCTTCACTCATACCAATTAGGTATTTCCACATAGACTGCAGTCAGTTGCTATTTTTGAAGGAGGTTGAGTTTGGAGTACCTCAAAAGACTAAAGCACAAATGTCTCAGTTTTTCAGACTTGTTAAATTGAAGCACTGAAATGAGCAAAATGCTGTTGTTTTTCAACATCAAAGGAAATGCAGCAATCCCAAATTTAAAAAGTTTGAAAATTATCATTTTGATATATTATTCCGGGCCTTGCAATGATTAAAATTATTAACTCAGAAATGGCTAAGTATACAATAGTTCAATACATGGACCTCAATAAAAGAACTGTAGTATATTATTTGTGAATACCTCAGATAGATACAGAATAGTATTGCATAATATTAACGTATACTGAGCATTTTGTATTTTTTCTTGGCATTCTGATGTCAGAAAATACAGGCACTTATAATCGTGCCGATTATTTTCAAACAAACAAATCTACATCTAGGAAAAAAATGGACATTCTTTTTTATAAACAAATTACCAATTTGGAATTTTAGAGCTGGAAATTTAAAGAAAACTCATTCAAACATTTGGAAAGTTGTAGTAAGGTATCTCAAGAAGTTGGGAATAGAGAGAAATAATACTTATTAAAATTTAATGTAGACGGTGGAACACTTTTATTCTGTATTTTACAGTTTTCCTTTTAACGGAATTTGAAACTTGTTGATAATTTTTAACCTATATGATTACTTTTTTTTTTGGATTGGAGTCTCACTCTGTTACCCAGACTGGAGTGAGCGACCACTGCAGCCTCGACCTGCTGGGCTCCGGCTGGGCTTCCAACCTCAGCCTTCCGAGTAGCTGAAACTACAGGCACGCGCTACCACGCCTGGCTAATTTTTGATTTATTGTAGAGATGAGGTCTCCCCAAGTTCCCCAGGCGGGTCTTGAACCACGCGGGCTCAGGCCATCCACTCACCTCGACCTCCCAAAGCGCTGGGATTACAGGCTGAGCCACCCAGCCCGGCCAGGATTACTTCTAACATCACTTTATTTTTAATCAGGATTTGATGCATCATTACGGCAAAGCACGAAGACCACAGACATTTCACTTTGTTTCAGAATTGTTGTTTGAATATTACGCTGTAGCGTTAGATGGAATATCATTTATGAATATTTCCAGCTGTTTAATGACCTATACATGTGAGCTTCCTGGCATGACCATCAGAAAAGAAGATGTCCATGATCTTTCATCGAACATATAAATTACAGACTTCAAGACATAGGATTTGTCTAAGATCCTCCATGACTTGCATGGGAGTAAAAATAAAGGGCTTTAAAAGTCACCTCTGCTTAAGGATAAATCCAAGTGCCTTGATGTGGTCCACAAGGCCCATCATGACATAACCCAAACTAACCTAGCCAGTCTCTTCGACTCCTATTCCTAACTCACACCCGTATGCCGGCAGTACACCCTTCACAAAGGCAATATTTTCACTTCTTCCAACAAAATTACACATTTTTCCACTTTAATCGAAAGGCCATTCAATCTCAGCTTGGACTTCATTTTCTCAAGAAATTCTTTCTAAGTCTCTCAGTCTAGATCTGTATTCCTTCTTGTGGTTCTTACAGCTTCCTGCACTCGAGCCATGGTGGTTCTTTCTTATTGCCCCTACTGGGATGTTCCATTGCATTTTTATCACCAGTGAAACATGTGCTCCGAGTATAGTAACTGCAGCTTGTTCACCATCTCCCCAAACATTTAGCATAGCACCACAATCTTCTAGTTTATTTCCCATGATCCTGTTTCTGCCTTGACTGTAGGGATCACTTCCTCTCCCAAAGCACTCTCCTTTGACCCTGATGTAATTTACCTCCACTCCTCTTCAGGCCATCTTCAATCTCTCTGTTCTCTCTAAAGCCATTTGATTGGTTTAATGGATCGTCTCCCCATACTTTTTATACTTCTTGACATGTTTAGAATCCCAAGTTGTCAATGAATAATACGTATTAAAATGGTCACCTTTCACAAAAGAGACCATAACATAATATAATTGTAAAGTGTTAGAAGAGACTCTCAAATGCTAATATTCAAAAACCAAATCCAGAATCTACAAAGAATAATTGAAGTAAAATAACATGTCATACTGTTTACCCAGCAGTTCTACATATAGATTTATCAAATAGTTATACAAAATAAAGAATTTTCATATAGAAGGGATCTAAGTACTGTAGATCCACGACCCCAGAGTTGTGATTTAAATATTAATCAATAAGCTCCAGAATCTCCCACGCTGTTTTCATAAAGTATGACAGAGAGATGGAGCATAGTTTCTGTAAATTGAAATGGAACTGTTTTAGTAAACTAAATGAGCAGTTATGTTGTTAAGAAGGAATAGCAGCTAAATGAGTGGAAGGCGATGACAAAGTAAGTATAGTAATGTTAAATGTTACTCTGTTTATTTGTACATGAAGATAAAAGGCCAGACCAGGTTAAAAATAAAAATGTAAAGAAGATAATGCAACATATCGAGAAAGTAAGTGTGTGGAAGGTAAGAAAGAGAAAAATTGGCCAAAGTGAAGAGAGGATATCTTTTAGCCTGGTTCCTGATCAATGGGCTTTAGTTTTGAAAAAACTCAAGGGAAATTCAGGAAGTGAGAGGAAAAAAAAAAGATAAAATAATTTGGAAATACAGAATAATTAATGATAATCTTTTTCCCTATGTAACTAATGAGGTCTGTATTGTTAGGATTAACAAGGGATTTGGGAGACTGAAAAACTGGTAAAGTCTTTGAACATAACCACAGGTCATGAGAAATCCTGTAGACAGAAAACACTTTCATGTTATTTCCTTCACACACAAATCACACACTTATTTGAAAATATTTTTAAGTCAGTTTCTCTCTTTTATCTTTCTCTCTGTGTGTCTCTTTCTCACCTCTCCAAAAAAATCGAGAGTCTTTGAAATCTGTGATGAAAAATACTGGCATTCATTTTTATGACGGGGAATTTTAAAATTAACATTATGCTATGTTTAAACAATGAATTGTAAGGCTAATTATTCTAAAACGCTTTTGGGAAATTTTGGAATTCTCTCCTTATTGAAAATTTATTATACACCTTAGAATATCTGAGTCTAATGATTATGTAGATAGGGACCGTAGGGCCAGGATTCTACCCAGGATGCAGGGAAGAATTTTGCTTCTTTAGCTTTAGACAATGAGCTAAAACCTTATATAGAAGACATTTTTCTTACCCCTTACTCTATGCCCAGTCCAGCAATTTATACCCCAATCTCACGCAAGATTCTATTTGAGGGCCTTGGATTTGTGTAGGCTTCATAGTGTATTTTACCTTGGTTAGGTAACTTACTTTTCCCAGAATATCATCTTCTACTTATATTTTCAAATTTATTGACATATAGTTGAATATTGTAATGTACTTCCAAAAAATTGCCTATAATTTTGTTTCAAACTTTTTTCTTCCTTCTGTTAAAATGAAATAAAATGAACACCAGGCTTGACAGTCCTCTGAGCTCTAAAAATCAAGCCATGCATACAAAAGTTCATTTAGGCTTTTTTTTTGTAAATGTCTCTGATAGTAAAAAAGATGAAACTAAGTTACCTTCCAGAAATAATGTAAAATGTTCACTTTCAACCAACCACCCTTTGTAATAACCCCTTCATAATAACCAATCCTCATAAAGGCTGAGAAAGTTCCTCATTTTTCTTTCAGAAGGCAGCCTGCGACATCATGCCTCTGTTACCACCTTTGGTTTGAGGTCTTCTGGTTTCCAACAAGGCTTTGGGATGCACAGTACACTTTTACAATTTTTGACTTGAGCTTATTTTATTTTTGACACTTCAGAATTTTGTGTTTTCTCTCTTTTTTCTTGAATTAGGACATTTTTTCAAAAATTTGCAGATAATTTGAAATAACATTTGGCTTTGTGCAGCAATTATCTTAACTTTATACAGTCTTAATTTCTAAATACTTTACCAATTACTAATAGTTTATTAATATTGTTATTCTAATGACTTTTGAAGACAATAATTAATTCGCTGTTTCAAATTTATTTACCAATATGAAAATGCAACTTAGGAATTGTATTATATTTTATTTATATTATACTATATTATGGTTTAAACCACATATTACATTTGAAATATTTCATTTCTGTCTATTTAAGCCTATATTGTGCCATTTAACACAAAAATTTCTTATTAAATCATTAAAACGTTTGATTGGAATTTAGCATTTTTTTCCATGTCAAATTAAATTTGGGTTCTATTATTTTCAGAGGCTTAGTCATGCCTTATGTCTATTTTTATAATTTTCTAGAGTTCTATTTTTACATAATTATCTAACAAATGTGTAGATTAATAAAGAGGGTGACAAAATGTATGCTCATTTTAAGAAAAGAAATAACGGTATTAATATTGTAATACTAAATGTATGATGATTAAAAAAAGATGAATACAAGTCACGTTTGACTTCTGCAATTACAAGAGGTGCTCAAAGTGGTTACCATCAATGTCCAGACACTTCTGATTATGGTAACTTAAAGTAACACATAGATAGCATCTTCTGAAATGTGTATACATCTTTTGGTACCCCTGGTATTTTAATATATTTTGTAACTGTTAGATGAATATACTTTACATGCCTATTTATTCAAACTTCTTAGGTCTATTATTTCTGTGCTTTTCATTTTAATTATTTTGGTTATATTGACTTGAAATTTTTTGTCCTTATAAATTTCTTATATGAATACACGATTTTTAATACATTTCTATATTTCCCAAGAAAATATTTCTTTATTAATTAAAATCTTTTGGCAACATACAACCTTTGAACTATCTTGCCTAATGTCTTTCCTTGAAATTAGACCTTGATATTAAAACTGTCACATAGGCCTTACTTTCTTTCAATGTCTACTTCCTCATAATGATCAGCACAGAAGACCCAATAATTAAGCAAAACTGATAAGTCGTTCTCTGTCACAGTGAATAAAATAATCTTGACATTCTCCAAGGAATGTCAAAAAGGGAAAGTTGGTATTATATACATATGTGTGTGATAATTTTTTATGTGACACACACGTATGCATGCACGCACGTGCGCACAAACACACATATATACATAGAGAAAGAAAAAAAGAGAAAGAGGGTGTTTAAGATGAGTCTTTCAACACAGAAAGCTGGGATTAGGTAGTCTATGTCCCAGGCAGCCAAATACTTTGAGGCAATTTTTGGTGGTCAGATTCTTGTACACAAAGTCAGGTCTTAGTCCCAGTGAGCAAACTGATTGCTCTGGTGAGATAGCCATTTGCCCAAAAAAGTGACGCACCTGCCTGTATAAACTGGCTTGCAAGAAATTTCTGAAGCAAATCATGAAGTAACTTAGTATTTTGTCATCTTATAAGAACTTTTTGTAGTTGTCATGTTGACACAGATGTTTTCAATTCTCAGTCAAATAATTTATGTTAAAGTAGACAAATCGCTCTTATCTTTGTTTTTATTGTGATTTTTAAATATTCTGTATCATTTCTTTTAGAAGTCTGACTTCTAAATTACATTTGGTACAGGTATTTTTGTATTCTGTTGCTTAGATCTTTATTTCTATCCACACATCAACCTCACCTATGTTTTCTTCTGTAAAGTTTTACATTCATAGCTGTGACCTATTTTAAGTTATATTTTGGTGTTAGGTAAGCCTGTGATTCTTTTTTTGTTGTTGATAATCAATTGTTTTAACATTTCTTGAAAAAAAAAATCTTTGCTGAGATGAAATTTTCCTTTACACACTTAAAAAAAAATCAATTGACCTTGTATAGGTAGATATATGTATTCCTGGATTTTTGTTTATTCTAATTTTTATGTCTAATATGACTATTTATTTGCTACATTAGTCCATCGTTATAGTGGGTCTTAATGCCACTTAACTAAAATTATTAATTATCTCCTTGACAAAATTGTTGACCTAATTCTAGATTTTCCATTTAACAGGTTTCAATTTTTACTTCACTTCCCAAGAATATAGACTTAAATTTTCTTTACGATTGTATTCAAACTACAAATCAATATGCTAAGATTTTGTAACAATATGAGATTTAATAACTCATAACATGTGCTATCTCTCCATGTTTTAGGTCACTTTTAATTTCGCTCAGCAAGGTTTTTAAATTTTTAGTTAAATAAAATTTTCCTATATTGTTTAAAATGTTATATTTATTCCTAAGTGATTTCATAGTTGTAAATAGCTGTGTATGTTAATTTTAATTTCCAATTATTTTCTATTGTACTGAACTACATTTAGTTTTGAAACATAAAAATTGCCTAATTAGTTCTAGGAGTTTTTCACTGAATTTCTTCAATTTTTCTATATAGATGGCTATACCATCTACTAAAATGAACAATTATATTTCTCCCTTTCCAATGAGTATTTCATTTATTTATTTTTATGTCCTTATTGAACTTATGTCTAAGACATACAGTATAATGTTAATTAGAAGTAGTGAAAATAAAAATTTTTTTTTCTTTTTTCTTAATATTTGGATAAAGTCTTCAGGCTTTTGTTGTTTATTGTAATGTTAGCTGCAGTTTGTATAGATATTCTTTTTCAAATTGAAAATTTTTATTTCAATTTTTAGTTTGTTTAATTTATCATGATTATCTGTTGAATTATTTCAGATATTTTTCTGCATCCATAGAAATGTTCAAATTGTACTATTTTGGATTTATTAGAAAGCAAATTATATTGATCAATTTTTGTATTTTTAAACTAATTGTGCATTTGGAGGATTAATTTAGCTGTATCATAATGTACCACACTAATTATAAAACACATAATTAAATTTGCTGAAATTTTCGGTTTTGACCTTCATATAATGGTCTGGGTTTTCTTTCTTTCTTTTTTTTTTTTTTATGTGTTTGCTTTGGATATCAGCACTAGTCTCATAAAATGCTTGAGGAATGTTACAACTTCTCAATTTCTGGGAAACAAAATGGGTAGAAACTTAGGTAGGATATTTTTAACTATGGTTCATTTTTTAAATAGATATTGAGCTGTTTCAGATTATCTATTTCTTCTGTAGGCGGTCTGTTACATTGATACAGATAGGTAAGAAGATTATTTATGTCTGTAAAAGAATCAAATCATATTTAACATGTTAAATGTATTAGTATGAAGTTTTTAATAATATTTCTTTATTATCCTTGTAATAGCTATAGTATCTGTAATGTTTCCTTTTTACTAAACATTGGTCTTATTTCTAATTAGTCTGCTTGTAGTTTAATCACATTTATTTCTTTTAGAAAGAAGGAGAAGCAGCAACAGCTTTTAATTTGCTGATTTTCTACATTTCAGGTTTTGTCTTATTATTTCTGTTTTTATTGCTGTTGATTTGTTTTTACTGCTGGCTATGAGTTTAATCTGTTCTTATTTTTCAACTTTCTAAATGTGTAAGAAAGCTTAGGCCATTAATTTTAGACCTAACTTTCTAATAAAAATGCTCATGCTCTAAATTTTTCTTCAATTACTGCTTTAGCTGTATCTAACAAATTTTATTATATTTAATTTTTAATTAGTTTAGAATATTTTCATACTTTTATTTTTAAAACTGCTGGATTACTTTGAAGGTTGCTGATTGATTTTCAATACGTGGGGATTTTCCAGATAACTTTCTATTATTAATTTATTTTGTATTTTTTTGTATTTTGTATTTTTTTTGTTTAGATAACATGCAGTATATAGTTTACTTTTATATTTATTGAGACTTGACTTATAGCTTATGCTATGATTTATCTTTGGTTAATATTCCATCTGTATTTGGAAAAACATAGTATATTATATTGTTGATGATATTGTTCTATAAATACTCTTTAAAACAAATTGTAATTGTGAGAAAAGTTATGTTTGAGTTTTCTATCTTGGCATTGGACCTCAAAACTGCCTTCAGGAAGTAAGTGAAGTGATACAATCATAAGCCTTACTTTTTTATGCATGTATGTGTGTATGTATTATCTGTTTATTTATTGCCATTTCTTTAAGGACTCACAGATGTGTGCTGCTTGTGCTTATTGTATTATATAGAAAAACAGTTCTCACTTACATTATGTGGATTTCTTTTTGTTTCGGTTGGGATGATAAATTTGATTCCTCATCTCCATCTTGTACTTATTTTGTGATAAATTCTCTCTTTGATAATTTTTAAACAGATTACCACATATGAATAATGTATGTACACTCCATGTATATGGAAAAGCCAAAACCATAAAAATAACACATATACTGTATATACTATGTACATTAATTTAGTGTATATGCTAATAAACTATATATATAATAATTGTTTTCTCAGAAGCAAAGTTTACAAAAACCTTTCCTTTTTGTTTATTTGTGCATATGTTCTACTATTTTTTACCTTGTGGTAATTAGATAAGTACAACTTATCTTACCCTCATTAGGTAGTTTAATACTTTTTAATTCTACTTTAAGAACAAAAGACAAAATTGATATAAACAATCTTACTTGTCAGAGATTAAAAAAAAAACGAGCCTGAAAATTTGTTTAAATTTTTGAAAGCCATATAATTATTATTTATAACCCTAGGACAAACCTTCACTTCTACCACATCCTGCATAATATTATCTCCAAGAGTATACACTTGATACTTTGAGTTATTTATGTTTACCATATATTTATTAAGCTACCGAATTTTCATTCCAAAATCAGATTCATCTTTATAGAAAGAATAATGTCTACAGTCAGAACCTTTACACCAATACTAATGTAGCAATCATACCAATTAATTAAAGGGAATCAGAAGTTAAAAGGCACCATTATGTTTTGTCTGTCTTCTAGTGAAGCTCATTGTAGAACTTTGAGAGGTAAGAGATATAATTAGCAAATCAATGTTTTAATTTTAAAATATGCAATTTTCAATAATAATGAGAGTTAATATTTCTTAGGGGAACCGGTTTAAATTGGGTTATGGGAGGTATGAATAGTTGAAATAGATTATGTTTCAAATTTGGAATATTGAAATTGAATAAAATGCTTTTTAAAACTCTATTAAAATTACATCTTTGTGTGTGCAATTCAGGTCATAGATCTCATTTTTTTCTACCGCCCCCAATTTATAATTTAAACCACTTTACTATGAACCACTGAATGGAAATGATATTTTATGGGATTCTTGGCAATGACATGGAAAATATATTAATGGCTTTATATACTTTCATACAGATAGATTGAGAATCATTGAACAAGCAAAGGTTCTTTCCAAGCAATTCCATTTTTTGAATGAATATATTTTTCTTTTCCAGTTATTTAGTAGAATCAAATTTTAAATTTAGATATCGGTGCTACTATAACACTTAATTCAGATTGACCAATTTGTTCAAATAAGCTTTCAAGTTAGGCTACCGATCTGAAAATTGTATTAACCACAGCTCTTTCTATACCAATTCTGAGAAATTAATAGTAATGTACCTTTTTTGTGGTTTCATCCTTTCTGTGTCTACCTACTGCTGTAACAGTTCTTGGAAAGCTGGAAAATGGCTGTCTTCCAAAACTTCCTGCCAATATAAATTAATATGTACCATAAGAGGTACCCCCAGTGGTATAAGAATGTGGTCTCTTGGTAGATTTTTCGGAAGAAGCTTGAAGCAAAACTGAATAGCTCTGGCTTCCATACAGCAGACAAGAAAACACATGTGCCCTTCGTATTGTCTCTGATGGGAAATACCAGTTCACTCTAAAGTATTCTGGTTTCTATTCTGAAAAGGACAATGAAAAAAAAGACATTCAATATGTGTGTATGTGTATGGATGCTTGTGAAGATAAATGTACACAAAATAGCTCCATCCACATATCTATTAGCTGTCTCCAAACAATAAGTCTTAATGCTATATTTAAACTCATATATGGAAAGCACGTTTATACACTGATTCCTCACTTTGAGGAAAAAATAAAAGTAAAATTCAGATTAAGGCATACTAAAATATAATATTAAAGTAATAAATGTTTTACTTTAAATAGAAAATTTTCTTCTCACATGGTACATTATTATAATAATGCTGATTTTTCACTTTTTAAAAAATCTTGTGCTTTAGAAAGATAAACATTTATCTATTTTTAGACTGATAAAGATATGTCCGATTTTAAGATCACTAGTGAATTTTAATTATTAAAATCATTCTTAAAATATTTTAACAAATGAGCAGTTTAGCCCAAAAACTTGATAGACCTCCATGCACACACATACATGCAACTTTATAAGATTTTTTAAAATTTTTCTTTTTTAAAGATTCAGTCCAGGCACAGTGGTTCATGCTTGTCATCTCAGCACTTTGGGAGGCAGAGACAGAAAGATTCCTTGAAACCAGGAGATCAAGAACAGTCTGGGAAGCACAGTGATTCCTCTTGTCACTACAAAAAATAAAACAAAATTAGCAGGGTGTTGTATCACATGCCTGTAGTCCTAGCTACTCAGAAGGCTGAGGCGGGAAGATAGTTTGAGTCCAGGAAGTCAAGGAAGACTGCAGTGAGCTATGATATCCTGTCTTAAAAAAGAAAAGAAAAGGATTCATGGAGCATGGGGTACACGTACATGGACGTTTTAAAAATAAAACAACTTGTTTTTTGTTTTTTTGTTTTTCCTGTAAGCAGAGACTGTGAAAACCTCTTGGAAGAGAGTTTTATTTTGACACTATCAGGATATAGTTTTAGTTATTTACAAACATTTTTATAAATTAAATGACACATTCCGGGTAAAGTGTGCACATATTATCAGAAGTGTGTGCTTGGGGCAAAGCGGGGTGGGGGGGGGATATTATAAGCTCTATTTTTACTACTTAAACTCTTTCTTAGATCCCGCAGCATTTTGCTAAGCTAGCATAACAGCCTCTGTGACTTCAACTTAAGGTTTCTTTAAAAAGATGCATAGGTAAAATAAAAGACAAAGGCAGTGCTGTTATTAATTTAGTTGTAACTCCGCTTGCCATGGTTATTTTAGAATATTTATTTTCTTTCAGACGTCTATCACCTTAGTAACTGTATCTTACTCTCTCAAATAGATTAAATACACACTGCCACGGATGCATGTGACTACTCTATGGTTTTTGATTCGATTTGTTTTTCAAGAGACTCCTCTACTGATGCCCTATTTTAAGATACCGAAAGCTTTTTGGCTGACAACTTTCTTTTCCCTGGACTCTGTGTCTTGTCTCCATTCTTTGCCAAGTCATGTCTCAAGGCCATTTCAAGTATCAAAACTGAGCTGACAAATCAGTGTGACTGCACATGAAGGGATACATATATAGGGCGAGCGACATGTCATTGCTGTGAATACATTTATTTTTGTGGAGCTGTTTATGTGAAAAAAATAAACAACTGATATGTTTCACAAACATTAGCTTACTTTGTTTAGAAAAATCCATACTGTCTATATTTTAAAAAATGAGTTTGCCTGAATTTAGTATTTCTTTCTTGTAAAGAGTGGATTGAAGAAACTGCTGCTTAGAAAGTGAAAATATATCAACTGTAGTGTTCTTATCTCCCTGTCTAGTCCATAGTATTAAAGATTGTATTCCCTAGCATCATAAAGAATAGACATGCAATCATCAAACTCGTGACTTGTCCTTTCTAATGATTAAATTTGCACAAATTAAAAGCACAACATGGAGAGCTCAGTTTACCATTTTCAGTTTTTCTATTAGTTCAGTCAATCCTTATTAGTTCTTCATCAGTTGCATTAGATCAATAGAACATGTATAGTGTGCCTGCTCTAATACAGACATTTGACAGGAACACCCGATCAGAAATTCCTGCCTCTCATGGTTCTTTTATTCTAGTCAGAGAGGCAGATACAAAATAATACAAGTACGTGATGTACAGTGAGGAAAACTGTAGTGATAAAAAGTGCCGGTGAGATCTGGACGCAGGTAAGCAGCAAAATAGGTAGCAGATACATAAGAGAAAGAACAGCAAGTCCAAAGGAACAGTGAGTTACCTGAGGCTACCACTGCCAACTCTTACAAACAGGGTGGCTTTAGCCATCAGAGATGTGTTCTCTCACAGTTTTAGGGCCCGAGCATCTGAGATCAAAGTTTCAGCAGGACCCCATTCCCCTGGAGGCACTAGCACCGGGCATTTCTTGGCTTGTGACTGCCTGACTCCAATCCCCCGCCTTTGTCTTCAAACTGCCTTCTCCTCTGTTTTCTCCTCCTTCCCAGAGGAGGGATGGCTTTGTTCATACCTTGATTTCCGTTTCAAGTCTCCAGAATTCTGAGAAACAAGTTTCTGTCGTTTTAATCTCCCCAGCTTTGTGGCACTCTGCAGAGCAGTTCAAGCAAACGAGTACACGCAGGCAACAGAATTAGGAGCAGAGACATCTAGAGCTTGAAAGATCACATATGTCCATGAGGGACTGAGTTGAGGTGTTTCAACAGAAAACTAAAAAGAGCAACTTGATTTATTGTGTAAGTGTGTATTTTGAAAACTTAATTACAGAACAAAAGGTCAGGGCTGTTATAATGGCTCCAACTTTTTGTCCAATACTCAGTGTCATTCTAGCTACCTTTTACACAGTCCATACAGTATGGTCTCCATCTGCATGCCTATAGGAGAGGCCAGGTTTAAATGACACACTTACATTTCAGAACGCTGGACAGAGAAAACAGAGCGGACGAAATAGGAGAGCTGACCACACTTCTAGTACTGTAGAACATTTCTGAAAACACCACTTAACATCTCTGGTTATATCTTATCAGCATCTATCTTATGACTCTCTGCAAGGCAAAATAGAGAATGTAGTTCTGGGCATGACAGTGTCATTTCAAATAAAATAAAAATTTAATTATTGGAAAAGAGAACTCCCCCTACTGGGACTATATCTGGAAGAATGCAAATCACTCTATAAAAAAGATATCTGCACATGTATGTTTATCGCAGCATTGTTCACAGTAGCAAGAACATGAAACCAGCAATGCTGCCCATCAAAAGAGGACTGGCTAAAAAAAAAATGTGGTACGTACACATGATGGAATATTATGTGGCCATAAAGAAGAACAAAATCAGGAACTTCATGGCAACCTGGATGGACTTAGAGTCGAGAGTACTGAGTGATCCTTCACAGAAACAAAGAACTGAGTATCACATGTTCTCACGTTCTCACTCATAATCGGACCTGGAACAATTATCATAATACTGTAAGAAAAGGACTGGCAGTAGTGGGAAACTTCTGGGAGGGGGGTGGAGAAGTGGGATTGGTAGTAGTGGGAGTCTACCTGGGGAAGTGGGAGCACACTTCATCAACAAGGGGACCTGCATAACGAACATCTGTATAACTAACTCTGAATTGTACCCCACATCTTTAAAAAATAAATGTTAATAAAAAAGAGAGTAGCATAGGTGAGAAATGATTTGGGGTAGCCTCTGTATACTGTGAAAATAATTTGAAATTTTTATGCTGATAAACAGTAGAAATTTTTTGTTTTTGTTTTTGAACAGAGGATGCCAAAAACGGACTTATTTGTTAAAAGGTTGACTCTACATGTTGGGAATAGACTGTAGGAGAACAAGGATAAGAACAGAGGGACCAGTAAGAGCATGAGGCCAAAGATGCTGGCAGCTTAGACTAACATTCCCACAGTCAAGGTGGGGGGAAATGATAATTCTGGAGAAAGCTTAAAGTTAAAACTCACACTATTTTGTCAAGGTTTGACTAAAAAATGGAATTGAGAATGACTGCAAAATGTTTGGTCTGAGAACCTAGGAGACTGAAACTGCCACTTACTGAGATGAGTGGATATTATGGAAGAAAACAGTCTGATGAGAGAAGTCAAGCATTCTGTTTTGTAATGTTATTTGATGTACTCATTATACCTCTCAACATAAATATTCAACATAAAGAATTTGTGAGTCTGGAATTCAGAAATATATCAGGATTAGAAATAAATACTTCAAAGTCACTATACAATAGATATTTTCTGCTTATTTGTCTTGTAAAGATTTCATTATGATAAAACAAACATCAACTTATGAAAATACAAATATAAATCTAAGAATATAAAAATCTAAGTTTCTCATAGTATTAGTAATATTTCAGTGATAATTATCCAGACATTTTCTATGTGCATATTGAGCTATTCACATAAAGTAGCTTATTATGTGGTATGTATACATAAATTTATTTTTGGTAATTATACAAATTACTGTTGCCATAAAATAATCATTTTCAAAGTATATATTACGCAATAGAAAATGATAAAGTCTCTTTTAAGGCCAGATCAGAAAAAGTTTATTGTATAAAAACTATGCCCTTTAGTAATTGTTTAAATTTGATATTGTAGAGCAAGACAATATTATTGAAAGTAGTTATTACATTTGAAAATAAAATTATCAATTTTTTTGCCCCTCATTTTTATGACTCCTGCTCCCTATTACTTTCCATTTTGAATTGTGTTTGAGCATTGGTCTTTTTAAAATTGATTTTGCTTTTCTTTCTGATATTTTCATATGCTATCCTGTATAGGATAAACTTTCAAGAAGTTAAAGTCTGAATTACATGTCTTTGAAGTTAAAAAATTTCCTTCTGCCATTTTGGATTTTTTTTTATCAGGAGAGTTGGAAGTTGTGATTTCTTTGCATCTCAAGACAGTTGATCTTCAGTAGAAATAAACGTTCCCAGCAACCAACCGTGAAACCTGAAATGATTATTGTCTCTTCTCAGACATACCTCTTCATATGAAACAATGCTTCTGAATGCTAGAGATAGATGCAGAGATTTAAGGTGCTTTTCAAATGGTCCAAATACAGTAGCCACAAGCTATGAAGATGATATATGAGAACATCACGAAGAAGAGTCCTTCCCGGACTTTTTATTTTTTAAATTTTCTGTAAAAGAGAGGGTTATAACAACACTCAGTCAAAAATGTAAATATGCATCAATGTTGTATCATTCACTGCTCCTTTATAAAAACATTTGGTTATTTGTACACATGAATAGTTTTGCAATATTTCACTAAATTTTAAAAAATGGATGCTATAGTCACCAAATACAATTTAAAACTTAACCGAACTTCAAAAATTCTATATAAGTGAGAAAGCATGGGTGTTTATGTTTGTCCTAATTGTATACCTTTCTATTGTTAAACTAATGCCGACACAATTTTCAAAGTAATAATTTGAAGATATGTGTCTCCACTGACTTAATGCATTATTTGATGTTATGTGATGAAAATGTGAAAGAAGTGAGGTTATCTGTTTATTAGTCTATTCAACTACCTGCATTTGAACAAATTATTTACCCCCTTTGTTTTCTTATTTATAAAGTGAAAAAAGTAATCCATAATAATTAGAGATCTTCAGAGGAAATACCACAGGAGTCCTCAAATTGAAGTTGCATTGATTTTTCAGGTGTGCATGCTCCAGAAGAGCCATTCAGAAGAGATAGCATTGATTCTGTACAATGAATCTAATTATATTTTGAATGGCTATAATTATGAGTGTCAAACTTGTCATTCGAAAATCTTCTGGAATGTTTTATGGTTTAAACTATAAACAATGATTACTATCATGAAAAATGTGCATGCCGTTTATTATTATTATTATTATTATAAATCTAAGTTGCCCATGTATAAGTGACTGCTTATAAAGCATAACAAAGTCAGCAAAGTTGATGGCCAGTTATACATATGACTGAATGACTGATAGATACTGATAGGAATGCTCAAACAGAAACCTTGTAAATTAGAGTAGAATTAAAATTGCATTTCTAGATAGCCTCAGGCCTATGATATAAATTTTCTTTAATAAAGGAGTAACTATTATTGTCTTTTAATGTGAATTTTAGAGTATTTAAACCAGTGAAAGGAAAAAATTAGGAATGAAAAAAGTATCCAAAATTAAAAACTGATAATTTCAGAATCTGAAAGCCTAAATATCATGGCCATTTTAAGGATCATTTACCAGACCAAAGTAAATTTCATTTTTTTCCTAATATATCACTTTAGAATAAATAAGACCTAGAATTCACACTTTACATACATAGATCTTCACTTGCCCATTCTAGCTTTTTAAAAATATTTTAAAGCACCATTAATATTCTCCATATTCTGAAGTTTAGATTTGTCTAATTTCACTTCAGTTATATTTTTCCTTAGTTTATATATATATATATAATAAATATTTAATATGCTTGAATATATCATGTAAATATTTAATATGCTTCAATGACCACTTTGATAGAATGATAGAATGAAGCATCAAGTTACATCAACTTCTCAATTACTATTATGTGTACACATTTTAAATAGTCCAAATATGTCACTGAACAATATGGACACGACTAGGGCAATATATTTTTATGGGCAGAATTGTGTACCCCCAAAGTCATATGTTGAAGCCCTAATCCCAGTGCTTCAAACTGTGACTGTTTTTGGAGACAGGACCTTTAAAGAAACAATTAGGTAAATCAAGGTTAAGTTGGTGGGCCCTAATCCCATATGTCTGGTGTCTTTAAACGAAGAGGAAATTTAGACACAGACACCCATACCCAAAGGAAAGATAATGTGAAGACAAAGGAGAAATAGAGACATCTATACGTCAAAGACAAAGGCCTCAGAATAAAATCAATTCTGTCAACAACTTGATTTCAGACGTCTAAACTCCAGACAGTGAGAAAGTAAATTTATGTGGGAAGATCCTCCAATCTGAGGTGTTTTGAAATGGCAACCTTAGCAAAATAACACATATACATTCAATTATCTCAAATAAAAGAAAGTAACTAAAAACTTCTCCTTATACAAAGTTTACCATGAAAACAAAAGAGTTAATATTAGGATACTTGAGGAAGGATAAAGTCAAAACTATTGTCATTTCCTAATGTTCTTTAGTTTTACTAATCTTTATTATTATAACTGTAGTATTAATATTACATTGTATTACTGTAATGATGTATATTATTATATATTATTATATCTAAATGTTTATCTATGCTATGTAAATTGCATTTAAAACTTAATTTTAAGCACTGTTGGGTAGTGTAATGAAAAAAATCCTTCTCCATTTATTCTTAAATTAATGGTTGATATATGGTTTTTATTTCTATCATATTTTAAAGACTTAATAATCAATCTTATATATTCACCATTATGATTCAGGCAATCTTGTTGTAAAAATATTTAAAATCTGCTCAATACCTCTTTCCAAAGGTTACTTTTCTCTAAAAGTTATATATTATCATATGTACAGATTTTGAAGAAAAAAAATGAAGTGAGATACAAAAGGCCAGTGTTTTCATCTTAGGTAACAGTACCTGGATCATTTATTTAGGCCAATTATTCCATGCTTTACTTCTATCTAATCTGCAAATAGGAATTAAAATGTATGTTTTCTTACTTTCCACTTCTAAATCCTATTATCTGTGTTCTGTTACAGGGTAGTCCACTTTTCCTGTAAACCACTGGATAGTAATTATTTTAGGATTTATGGACCATTCAATCTTTGTTGAAAATACTCAACTCTGCTGAATTCTGCTGTCATAACACGAAATTAACTTAAGCTAATGAATGAAGAAATGAGCATGGTTGTATTCCAATAAAACAAAAAAGTAGGCCAGATTAACTCTATACGCTTTCATTGCTGACCGATAGTCAAAGAGATTTGTCAACTGTTTATCTGAAAAAGGCCTAACATCCAGAATCCACAAGGAACTCAAATGAGCTGAAAGGAAAAAAAGTGAACATACTTACTAAAAAGTGTGCAAAAGACAGGAATATGCACTTCTCCAAAGTAGACATATGAACAGGCAACAGGTACATAAAAAATTCTCAGCCTCACTAATCTTCAAAGAATTGTAAATCAAAACCACACTGAGATACCACCTAACTCCAGCCAGGATGACCATCATTAATAAATCAAAAAACAACAGCTGCTGGAGAGGATGCAGAGAAAAGACAATGCTTCTATACTGTTGATGGGAGTGAAAACTAGTTCAACTTCTATGGAAAACAGTGTGGAAATTTTTAAAAAAACTATAAATTGACCTTCCATACAATCCAGCAATCCTCCTTCTGGGAATATACCAGAGAAACTAAAATCATTCTACAAAAAAAGATACCTGAATTTGCATATTTATTGCAGCACTACTCACAATAGCAAAAACACAGAACCAACCTGGCAGCCCAAGGAAAGTGGACTGTATAAATATAATGTGGTACGTATTCATAATTGAGTATTACACAGCCATAAAAAAGAACAAAATTATGGACTTTGCAGCAACTTGCATAGATTTAGAATCCATCATACTCAGCTATCTGTCACAGAAACAGATAACTGAATACTTGTTCTCACTCATAAGTGGGTCCTGAATATTCATCACAGTACTACAAGAGAGGGATTAGCAGGAGCAGGACACTGCTGGAGATGGGAGAAGGCATATAACATCACCAAGGGTACCTCATACTAAGCCAGGGGAAGTGGAGACCAGAGGGAGGCCCAAACTTCACCTGCACGTGCACTAATTATGCACCTTATCCTGACTTGTAATCCATGTCTTTAAAATAAAATAAAGGGAGAAATTGTAATTAAAAAAAAATAAAGGCAAAATAAAAGAAAGTTACAGTACAAAACAAAAAGAGATATACATACCACAATCCACAACTTCCTCAGAACTAGACAAACAAATAAATGCATACATCTACCAAAGGAAAACCCGGCCAATTATCTATGCCTCATTGACAGCACAAATATGCATAATCAAAATTTGGGCGAAGACATGATTATGCAAATTTTAAAGGAGGGAATGCAAACTAACGTGAATCACAGGTCCTATTTAGTCATAACTAGCCATGTTATTGTCAATTAAAGTAAAAATGTGAGATAATACATCACAAAAAATATTTTTCTAGTAAAAATTACAAATTGTGGTTAATACTACTTCTCTAACACCGCAAGAAAAACAAAACTGTTATAGAGTACTTCTGAAAGAGTAAATTATAATAGTCTTCATGGAACACAATGTAATTACTTATTAAAATTAAAAATACATGTTAACAGCACTTAGATTCACTCAAGAAGAAACTGATAACATCAAAAGTCCTATAATTATCAAATACATTAAATTCATAGTTAAACGTCTTTCATTATAGAAAATATTATGCTGCTAGGCTTGGTGGCTCAGCCTGCAATCCCGCGCCTTTGGGAGGCTGAGGTGAGCGGATTGCCTGAGCCCGCGGGTTCAAGACCTGCCTGGGCAGCGAGACCTCATCTCTACAATAAATCAAAAAATCAGCCGGGTGTGGTAGCACATGCCTGTAATTCCGGCTACTTGGAAGGCTGAGGCAGAAGGATCGCCGGAGCCCAGCAGGTCGAGGCTGCGGTGGCCGGGAGCGACCGCTGCACTCCAGTCTGGGCGACTGAGTGAGACTCCAACTCAAAAAAAAAAAAAAAACCGAAAACATCATACCCAGACATGGTTTGTTTTGAAGACTGCTGGACTGTGGTTTCATTTCTTGTAATGTCTTGATCTGATTTTAGAACTCAGATAAATACTGATCTCTTAAAATAAGTAAGAGTTCAGAAGTATTTCTCCTGTTTTTTGAAAAGTTTGTATAAAACAGGTGCTTCAGCTTTCCTAAATAAATAGGGAGATGTGCTATTTATGTGGATTGGAAAATTCAATTTCCTTAAAATAGCTACATAAATTTATATGCACATATATATATTATATATAATAGAGAGAGATAGTAAAAAGCATGTGTGTGTGTGTGTGTGTGTGTGTGTGTGTAATAAAGATAGGAAAAAAAGCCAAAACACTTTCGTTTTTACAAATGTTTACAAATTATTTATAAGATTTCTGCAGAAATACAAAGGAGTTAGAATAGCCAACAAATTTTGGAAATGAAAAATAAAGCCAGGAACCTCCCTCTACTTGACTGCAAGACTTAATCTGAAGGTTCCAGTACCCAAGGCACCATGGTACTAGTGAGAAGACAGACAATGAGACAGAAGAGTGTTCAGAAAAAAACCCACACAGATATCGTCAGTTTTTTAAAAAAATTATATTACAGAATGATTCTTCTTGGGATTATTCACAGAATTAATTTTGTTAACTTTTTACACAAAAGAAGGGGTATGAGAGAGGAAAGCAGAATAGAATGAAATTTCAGTGTTCACAATGAACTTGTTACACATCAGTGCAAACCTACCAAGTCCTAGCACACATTGTGCTTTTAATTTCTGTCTCATCCTGGAGCTCAAATCCTTATTTATTTCAGCAGAGGCATCACAGGCAACAGGAAAGATTATAACATCCAAATATGCATTTTTTACTTTTGTGGTGATTCAACACTTGTCTAATTTCTGGGCAAATTATAAATCATAAAACAGTTCAAAAGCATCATAACTTAAATGAGTATTAAGAGTCGAATGAAAGAAATTTCTTTTTTTGTAAAAAAAAGGCAAACTATCTTAGAATTGCCATGGGCATTTAAAGGAACCCTAAAAATACCAACCACATTTAAATCCATTTTAGGTAAAAGAAATCCTTCTGGCTAAAAATATTATAAATGAATCTGTCAGCTTTCAATGTAAGGATGCTTTAATATACTGTGGACACCTTTCCTAATGTGAATCCATGATCCCTGCCCCCTTTTTTGATCTGAACTCAACCTAGCAATTATTACAACAAAAGTTATAATTGGAAGCTCAAACCCATCTTAGCAATTTTAACATTGAATTGTATACAAACTAAATAAAACTTACAGCATTCCAAACATTTCCATAAAATACTGTGGGGTTACGTGAGCCACCTATGTTGATCTCAGGACCTCTTCCCACATACAGTTTTATAGGTCCGCCAGGCTATTTTCAGCTTCCTTTGCAGTTGTCCTTTTGGCTGTGGCTCTGCCTCTAATTCTTCTTGTGCTGATGTGGGACCAGCAAAGGCTACAGCCCACAGCCTTTCCTTCTTGGGTTTGTGTTGTGCTTTTGTGTGTGCCTCTTATCCAATTTGCACTTATTATCCTTCTTTTTAAACTTCTTACTTTATTCCTTCTTCTTGGTCTAAATTATCTGGTAATGCTAGGCTTGGTGTTGGGTCAACTGGACCATCAAAAGTGCTATATGACTGGTAATGGGTGCCTGGGACTGGACAGGGATGGAGGTTGTTTGTTTTGTTTGCTTCTTTGGTTGTTGATTTTTGCTTTGAGTTGCAGAATCATGAGATCCCGAGACAAACACGAAGGGAAAGACTCTCCTTCCAGACCGAGGACTTGCTGAGGCAGCTTGTGTTGTCATTTTGTATTTTGGATTCTTGGTTCTAGGACTCTGACATGTAGTCTGATGCTGCAGCTGCTCGCTTAAGATGGGTTCAGGTGACAAAGAAGGGGTGAGAAGACTTGAGGTGATCTGAGGTCCTCTAGCTAGTAGTGAAGGCAAATGTCATTTATTTTGCCGTGGTGATGGCACTTCGTGGATCAATTGGCGCAGGAAAGGTCTTCTTTTTTTTGAGTTGGAGTCTCACTCTGTCGCCCAGACTGGAGTGCAGGGGCCGCACCCGGCCACCGCAGCCTCGACCTGCTGGTCTCCGGTGATCCTTCCGCCTCAGCCTTCCGAGTAGCTGGAACTACAGGCATGCGCTACCATGCCTGGCTGATTTTTTGATTTATTGTAGAGATGAGGTCTCACTGCCCAGGCGGGTCTCGAACCCGCGGGCTCAGGCAATCCACTCACCTCAGCCTCCCAAAGGCGCGGGATTACAGGCTGAGCCACCGAGCCCGGCTGAAAGTTCTTCTTTTATGCTTTAATGATAAGAAGGCAAATGCCCCTTGGTGACTCAGAAGCTTCTTTCAAGGTGGGGAATGGGAAACCCTGCATTCAAGCAATGCAGGAGGTAAAGGGAGCTTTATTCTTTTGGGAGGTGGAGAAGGATAGTGTCTTCCTTGTACATAAAAGCATCTCTTCGATTTTCAGGAAGATGGTGGAGTTGGACTGTATGAGTCCCTTTGTGTGTGAGTGATTGTGTGAACAATTCTGCATGTGTTTCTGTGTGTAAACGGAAGTGTGAGAGGCTGACTGACTAGGGACTCGAGCGCAAGTGGCCAAGGCCCTCTTGGTGAAGCCACTTGTGTTGAAGCTGCTCTGCTTGGCCCTAAGGCTTCCTGGGGGCACAGAAGCTGGGTGTCATCTTCTAAAACCAGCAGAGCTTTTCCAGGGAAGAATGCCTGGAGGGATCGTTGACCCAAACATCACAGGACTGGACTGAATGCTGGCAACGAGGGCCATGGAAGGAGTGTAGCGAGGGAACCTGAGGCAGAGTCTTGAGGAAACAGCAGGAAGAAGCTACCCTGAACCTGGACTGGGCTCCAGAGGCTTGCCACCCATCCCGAGATCTGGAGACTGTGGTAACTGCTGGAGAGGGAGCTATCAGCACCATTAGTGACAGGAACAGAAGCTAGCAGAGAAACTGACTAGGCTCTCTAATGCTTGGGGCAGAGAAGCACTTGAGAATGGCTTCTGCAGAACCGCAGAACTGCATCTTGAGACCAGGCACTATCTCTCTGTTGTACTGGGACTGCTCTTTGTGACCTCAGAGAACATTACCCCAGTGCATAAGCCCGGGTGGGTAATGGCAGTCGCGGAATCTCAGATAATCCACCCTCCATCCTGAGTCAGCTGCTGGGTGCTAGATGCAGATAACAGAACTGTCTGAGAAGGAGGTTAGTGAGTGCCTAACTGACTCTCCCCTGCCCCCTAGCAACAAGTGAAAGAGATTGGAAGGGTAGAGCAGAG
This sequence comes from Carlito syrichta, assembly GCF_000164805.1. Classification (NCBI taxonomy): domain Eukaryota; kingdom Metazoa; phylum Chordata; class Mammalia; order Primates; family Tarsiidae; genus Carlito; species Carlito syrichta. Next base: position 304,217 of record NW_007258733.1, read on the forward strand.
GCAGGAGACCCCATTCCCCAGCCATGAACTGGATGCCCTGGGATCTATGACAGGGTGTGAAGATTCTAACATCTTAAGTTCAAAATAGGGAACATGCAGTAATAGCCCCTCAATCGCAGAAGCAGTCACAAGAGGGAGCCTCTCTCACCCCCAAAGAAGTATACATACAAAAGCTAAGAACTCTTTACCAATTTTTTATTTTTTGTGTGGGAGAGGTATTGGTTTGTTTCCTTGATTATCTCATTTGGTTGCTTCGCTTGTTTGTTGGTTTCCTCTTTTTCTTCCTTCTTCTGTTTATCTTTGTTATTTCTCTGTGTTTTTATAGGGTTTTTTTTTCCTATTTCTTCATTCCTCCTTTTCTCTCTTTCTCTTCCCTTCTCTTTCTTCTCTCTTTTCTCTCTTATACCCTGTCTTGGGCTCAGGGGCTAAACACGCATACCCATGGTAAGGTCATATTGTGTAGAGACAAAGAGCAAATCCAAGCTGACCCATTCACCAGATAGCAAGCACGACTTTCCAGTAGGTTCAGAATCCTTGTAGCTGCCCTGCAATACCCAAGTAAGTACTCAAAATAAGTAAGACAGCCCAACACTCCAGTTCTACTTTGTAATTGAACAAACCCAGAGCCCCATCTCAAGGAAGGGCAAAAGTAGAGCAAATATCATGTGACTCCTTCTCTATTTTTCAAGGAACAATGAAATTAAATAGAAAGATAGGAAAACTACCAAAAATGAAGAAAAACCAGTGAAAAACTGTCAGTAACCAAGCAGAATACCAGAAAATAGTTGGTGCTAGAAAGAACAGCTACTGGAGTACAAACAATGGCTATCTCTGAGAATGACAATATCCAGGAGGTACTTATGGAGATCAGAGAATCATTTCATAGAATAAATATGAAATCAAGAAATGCAAAGGCTAAAACTGAATGAATTTGCAACAGAGCTAGACAGGTTCAAGAAAGCATACTTAGAAATAACAGAGATAAAGAACTCCGTCCAAGAAATAAATAAGCTCACAAGCATGGGAAGAAGAATTGGCCAAACAGAAGAATGAATCAGAGAGCTGGAAAAGCAAAATATGGAATTAACCCAATCTATTAAAAACATAGGAAAAAAGCTTAAGAAGAAAGAGAAAACTCTCCAAGAGGCGTGTGATTTGTATCAAGAAACCAAGCCTACCTCTGCCTGGAATATCTGAAATAGAGAATTGGAAAACACCTTGGAACAAGCTTTCTATGATGTTATTCAAGAAAACTTCCCTCAGCTGGCTAGAGAGATGATTATACAGGCACAAGAGATCCAGAGAGCCCTAACAAGATGTCTGATGAGAAGACAAATCTGTAGACACATAGTAATTTGCCTACACAAAGTAGGTATAGAAAAAATTCTAAAAGCAGCAAGGGAAAAATGTCAGACTGCCCACTGGTGGAGACCTATCAGAAATGCTGCAGACTTATCTGCAGAAACACTACAGACCAGAGGGAATTGGACCCCAGTCTTTAATGTTCTCAAGAATAAGCAATTTCATCAAAGAATTTCCTACCCAGACAAGCTAAGCTTTATCAGCAATGAAAAATGAAAATTCTTCCCAGACATCCTATCTCCAAGAGAATATGCTGCTTTGAGACCAGTTCCACAGGAGACACTTAAAAAGGTGCTGTGCACAGAAGAAAAAAGAAACAAAAGAAAGACCATATACTTCACAAGATCACAAACAAACACAGAAGCATCAGAACACGCAACCTACCCACAAGAATGAAAAAAATAATAGTAATAATAAGAAAACATATTCGTCTGCGAACGCAAAAGCTAAATGAAAACAAAAGAGCATGATAAGAGCATTATGAAAAGAACAAACTCTCACATTTCAAAAATCAGCCTGAACATGAATGGACTTAATGCACCACTGAAAAGATATAGAATGGCAAACTGGATAAAAACACATGACCCACCAATTTGCTGCCTCCAGGAAACTCATCTCACCACAAAGGACGTCCACAGACTCAAAATTAGGGGATAGAAAATAAATTTTCTGGCAGATGGATCACACGAGATGACAAGAGTCATGATCGTAATATCAGACAAAACAACATGTAAGGCATCAAAAATTTTAAAAGATACAAAAAGATATTATATAATGATAAAAGGCTCAATCCATAAACAAGAAATATTTATCCTTAACATATATGCACATAACACAGGAACACCAGTTTATATAAAGCACTTACTAGGTAAAATAAAAAATACATTGACTCTAACACTATCATAATTGGGGATTTAAATACCCCACTAACAACCCTAGATAGATCATCGAGGCAAAAAATCAATAAAGAGATTTAGAACCTCAACTTGACCCTTGTCCAAATAGACTTATCCACAGAAGTCTGTTCTGTTATACTTACAGAATACTCCATTCAACAACCACAGAATACACATTCTACACAGCACCAAATGGGACATACGCCAAGATTTAGCACATCCTCTGGCATAAATCAAGCATAAACAAGTTTCACAAGATTAAGATACTACCATGCACCTTTTCAGACCACAGTGGAATAAAAATAAATATCACCACTCACAATATTCCCTCACAACCCACAAAGATATGGATACTAAGCAGCATGATGCTGAACAACTCCTGGGTCAACACAGAAGTCAAAACAGAAATTAAAAGATTCCTGGAAACCAGTGAAAATGAAGAAACATCTTTCCAAACTTCTGGGATGCCAAGAAATGAGTACTTAGAGGGAAATTTATACCTCTACAAACAGACATCAAGAAAATAGAAAGAGAACAAATTGATAGCCTAACAAATCACCTAAGGGACCTGGAAAAGCAAGACCACCAAAACCCAAACTTCAGCAGAAGAATCCAGATCACCAAGTAAAAGCTCAAATATAGCACATAGAAGACAAAAACACCATAGTAGATAAACAAGATCAGTTGAACTCCTAGCCAGAATTATCAAGTAAAAGAGAGAAAAAGTTCAATTAAGTACTATCAGAAATGCAAAATGTCAAATCACAGCTGACCCCCAAGAAATAGAAAAGACGATCAGGGATTACTATACACATCTATATGGAAACAAACTTGGTAACCTAAATGAAATGACAGACTTTCTAACATCACACAACCTCCCAAGGTTGAAACCAAAAGAAATTGAGATCCTAAATAGACCAATAATAACACAGGAAATCGACTCTTTCATAAGAAAACTACCTACAAACAAACAAACAAACAAACAAAAAACCCTAGACCAGATGACTTTCCAGCAGAATTCTACAAAACATACAAGGAGAAACTGATACCAATCCTATGTATTTCAAGTAGATCCAACAGCACAATTCAAAAATCATCCACGATGGACAAGTAGGCTTCATCTCTGGGATGCCAGACAGGTTGAACTTCCGAAAGACCAAAAATGTCATCAAATACATCAACAGAAGTAAATACAAGAGCCACATGACTATATCATTAGATGCAGAAAAACCTTTTGATAAAATCCAGCATCGCTTCTTTTTTTTTTCTTTCTCTTTTTTTCACAAGGGAAAGGGTCTGTGGAGAGAGAGAGAGAGGAAGTGGGAGAGAGGTGGAGAAAGAGCTGCAGACAGGGAGAGAGTGACAGAGAGAGAGAGAGAAAGAGAGACCGAGACCGCATCCCTTCTTGAAAAAAACCCTCAAACACCTAGACATGGAGGGCATACACTACAAAATAGTAAGAGCCATTTGTGATAGACCCACAGCCAACATATTGCTAAATGGACAGAAATAGGAAATATTTTCCCTAAAAACCAGAATAAGACATGACTGTCCACTCTTTACTCCTCCTATTCAACATAGTGTTGGAAGTCCTAAGTAGAGCAATCAGACAAGAAAAGAAAATCAAGTGTATCAAATAGGAAAAGAAGTCAATTTATTCCTCTTTGCTGATGATATGATCCTATACCTAGAAAATTCAAGAGAACCTGTCAAAAACCTCCTTGCACTGCCAAAGAAGTTTGTCAAAGTCTCAGGGTACAAAACAAACATGCAAAAGATAGTCACATTCTTATACACCAACAACAACAGGCAGAGAACAAAAAAAGCACAATCCTTCACAATAGTCACAAAATGAAAGACCTCAGCATCTTCATAACAAGAGAAGTGAAAGATCTTTGCAACCAAAACTTCAAAACACTGCTTAAAGAAATCAAAGATGATAAAAACAAATGGAAAAATATTCCACACTCATGGGTTGGAAGAATCAACTTTGTTAAGATGTTCATCCTACCAAAGGAAGTCTAAAGATTCAATACTATACCCATTAAATTACCGACTTCAATCTTCTCAGACCTGGAAACAACAATACAGAAATTCATATGGAAACATAAGATATCACAAATAGTCAAAACACTCTTTAGCAAATGAAACATAGCAGGAGGTATCACACTGCAGACCTTAAACTGTATTATAATTCCACAATAATCAAAACAACCTGGCATTGGTGCAAGAACAGTATTAGAGACCAATGGAAAAGAACAGCTATTCCAGAGTCAAAATTTCAGTTTTTCAACCAATACATCTTCATCAAAGCCTCTACCAACAACCACTGGGCAGAGAAGATGGTAAATGTTGCTGAGAAAACTGACTGACCATGTGCAGAAGAATGAAATAAGAGCATTATCTATCACCATACACAAAAATTAACTGAATAAATCAACTAAATATAAAACTCCAGACTTTAAGAAACTTAGAAAACACTGGCGACACCTTTACAGAAGTCAAAATAGGCAACCAATTTATGATCAAAACTCCAAAAGCCCGTGCCATAAGAGGTAAGAGAGACAAATGGGACCTTATCAAATTGACAGGCTTCTACAAAGCAAAAGCAACTATAAAGAGAGTACAGAGACAGCCCATAAAATGGGAACAATATTTGCCAACTGTATACCTGACAAAGGCCTAACATCCAGGATCTACAAGGAACTCCAACATGCCAAAAGGAAAAAACAAAAACAAAACAGCCCCATTAAAAATTGGGCAAAATACATAAATAGACATTTCTCAAAAGAAGACATATGAGCAGCCAACAGATACATGAACAAATGCTCAGTCTCACTAATCATCAAAGAAATGCAAATTAAAACCACACTTAGATAACATTTAACTCCAGTCAGGATGGCCATCATTAATAAAACAAACAAACAAACAAAAAATAGAAGCTGGAGAGCATGTGGGGGAAAGGGAATGCTTCTACGTTGTTGGTGAGAATACAAACAGGTTCATTCTCTAAGGAAAACAGAGTGACAATTTCAAAAAGAAATAGAGATAGACCTTCTATATGACCCATCAATCTCCCCGCTGGGAATATACCCGGAGGCACTTAAAACACTCTACAGAAAAGCTACCTGCACATGCATGTTTGTGGCAGCACTATTTACAATAGCAAAAACATGGAAGCCACCGTGTTGCTCATTGACACTGGACTGGATTTAAAAAATGTGGTACATATACACGATGGAATATTATGCAGCCATAAGAACAAACATATGAACTTCACAGCAACCTGGATGGATTTAAAATCTGTAATACTCAGGGATTTATCACAGAAACAAAGAACTGAGTACCACACATTCTCACTCATAAGTGGACCCTGAACGTTTACCATATCATTGAAAGAAAGGGATTAGCAACAGCCAGAAACTGCCAGGGGAGGCAGGGGGGGGGACACATAACATTACTAAGGGTCTTTGATCTCCAACCTGACAAAGTGGGGACCAAAGGTAGGCCCAAACTTTACCTGTGCAGTGACCACTTGTGTACCTAATCCTGAATCCCGCATCTTTAAAATGAAATAATTCTTTTTTTTTGGTAAGGGGTCTCTTCTTAGGGAAGGAGAGGGCTCGGTAAGGTGGAGTCCTTCATTATGGTGATGGGGGGGCGGGGAGAGAGCTTCATGACTGAGGAGGAGGAGGAAGAGCAGAGAGGGAAAGAGAACTTTCTGGTGGTTGGTGAGGAACTTTCTGCTTTGTCTGCTGGGAAGAAGTTTTTTTTTCCTGGAGCTTTTGTGAAGAGGCTGTCAAGGAATGGCTACGGATCTGCAGTCTGTCTACTGGGCATTCACCTGGGACCCCTTGGTTTGCTCATCGCATGAGGAGAAGACAGAATTAGATTAAAACTGCTGGTTTTGTCAGCTGGATTGGTGTCTCTTCTGTGTAGGATCTGCTGCTATCATTTTGCCACTTTACCTTTTTGGGTGGGAAGTTCAAAGTCTAAAGAGCACATGGGGTAAGAGCCTCTTGCTGGTGGGAATTCTCTGCCAAATCCTAAGGCAGTTCAGGGCATCATATGACAACAGAGATGAGTGCACTAAGGTACCATCTTGAAATCTCAGGTACCTTTTCCTCTTATAAATATGAGTTCTAGTCCCATGATGACCCATTCATTCCCTGCTGTATTAATTTAAGAATAGATTATCCATTAACCCATTAATGCTTTAATTCAAGAATAGATTACTCCATTAACCCACTGATGCAGTAAGTTAAAGTAGATTAATCCATTAACCTATGAATGTATTAATTCAAGAATAGATTAATCCATTACCCTATTAATATATTTATTCAAGAATAGATTAATACATTCATGAGAGCAAAGCCCTCATGATCTATTCAAAGTGGGGAACCAAGTTAGGCCCAAACTTTACCTATATGATAACCACTTATATACCTAATCCTGAATTGTACCCTGCATCTTTAATATAAAATAAATTTTTTTTTAAGGGTCTCTTCTTGGGGAAGGTGAAGACTCTTAAAGACCTCAGCTCTCAATACTCCCACATTGGAAATAAGTTTCAACAAGTGCTGTAGAGGAAAAATTCAAACCATACCAATAAACAAAAAATAAGCTTTATCTCATACCTTATACTAAAATAAGCTCAAAATAGGTCATAGATCTACGCGTAAAGCTAAAAATTACAACACTTGTAGCAGAGAAATTGGCAAAATGTGTGCATCCTAAGGTTGGATAAAAATTGTCAGGTACAGTGACAAAATTATGATCCATAAAGAAAAAAATACAACATACTAAACTTTATTAAATTATTTTCTAGCTCTGTAAACATCACTGTAAATGGATAAAAGGACAAGCCACAGACTAGAAGAAAACTTGGAAATGGCATTTGTGACAAAAGTATTGTAACCAAAATGCATAAAGAGCTTTCAACAGACAACTGTAAAAATTGTCAGTTCAATTTTAAAAGGAATCAAAATTATGAACATACTTCTCACTAAAGAAGATATATACATGAAAAAATATTTTTGTCAAAAGATGCACAATGTCTTTAGTCATTGGGGAAATGTGAATTAAAATAGCAGTAGGAAGCCGGACTCGGTGGCTCAGCCCGTAATCCCGCGCCTTTGGGAGGCTGAGGTGAGTGGATTGCCTGAGCCCGCAGGTTCGAGACCCGCTTGGGCAGCGAGACCTCATCTCTACAATAAATAATAATAATAATAAAAGTCAGCCGGGCGTGGTAGTGCGCACCTGTAATTCCGGCTACTCCGAAGGCTGAGGCGGAAGGATCGCCGGGGCCAGCAGGTCAAGGCTGCGGTGGCCAGGAGCGGCCGCTGCACTCCAGTCTGGGCGACAGAGTGAGACTCCAACTCAAAAAAAAAATAGCAGTAGGATAACAGTACACATTGGCTAAAATGAAATAACTAGTAATAGCTATGGCCAATGAGAATATGGAACAACTCAAACAGTCATGGCACCACCAGTAAGAAAGAAAAATGGGGTAGAGACACTTTTGAAATCGGTATGACAGGTTTTTTAAAGGTAAACATAGCTGAGGATCTTACTCATCCATCCCTCTCCTTGGCATTTGCTCAAGAGAAGACAAAACTTATGTTGATACAAAAACCTTTATGCAAGTATTTATAGCAACTATATTTATAAATACCCCAAACTGGAAAAAACATTCAGAATTTCTTCAACTAGTAGATGAAATATCATACTGTGGTATTGTATATAAAGCAATAATACTTAGTAATAAAATGGAACAAACGCTTGATTGATGCAACAACTTGGATAATTCCTAAATGCATTTTGCTAAGTGGCCAAAGCCAGGCACAAAAGGGCACCTATTGTAATTTTGTCAGTTTAAGTGCTGGAACAAAATACTATAAGCTGGGTGATTTATAAGGAATTGGAATTGATGTCCCACAATTCTGTAGACTGGAATTCCAAGATTAGGGTGCCAGCATAACAGAGTTCTAGTGAAAGCCCACTTATGAGCTACTCCTTGGTAAATCCTCACATGGTGGAGAGCAGAGAAAGGAAAAAAGTTCTCACAGGAGTCTTGTATGGGCACTAACCACACTGACTATTCCACTCTTATGACTTCATCTAATCCTAATTATCTCTGAAATACTCCACTTTCTAGAACTGGAAGATAGAATTCCAACATAAAAATTTGGAGGAGACACAAATATTCAGTTCACAACATATTGTAGAATTTAATTTATATGAAATTCTAGAAAATTCAAATAAGTACAGACACCAAAAACATGTCAGTAGGTGTCGAGTGTTAAGGCAGAGAGAGATGTTAATTCCAAAGAACAACGTGAAGGAATAATTAGAGTGACAAAACTGTTCTGTATTGTGTAATATGACTGCAAAGGTAAATATTTTGCATTTGTCAAAGCCTGTGAAGTTCTGAATACTATTTAGCATTAAAAAGGAATACATGATACACACAACAGTTAGGCTTTCTCCCAAAAGTATTATGATGAGTGTTTTTAAAACCAAACTTCAAAAGTTTACATGTTGTATGATTCCATTTGTATAACATTTTGAAGTGACTAATTATAAATATAGATAACAAATTAGTGGCTAGCAGAGGTTAGAGGCAAGGGTCATGTGTGTCACGTTAGAGGGACAGTCCAAACAATTTCTTTGTGGTGATGGGATAGTCCTGTATCCTGATTGTGGTGGTGGCTACACAAATCTGAACTTGTAAAGAAATTGCATAGAATTTTATATGTGCATACACACAAAAGCATTAAATTGGAATAAGCTATATAGAGTGTATCAATACCCATTTTATGATTTTGATATTATTATGTAATAATGTAAGAAGATACCATTGGGAAAGAGCAGAACAGTGGTTGGAAACTCTTTTTACCACATTTCCTTTATGAAAATATATATTATTATTCTAATAAAAATGCTTTAAAATTACATACAATTGTACACTACAAAAAATAAACTGTACTGTGTTTCAGTCCCGCATTTTGGAAGGCCAAGGAGAGTGGACTGAGTCCGCGGGTTCGAGACCAGCCCAGGCAAATTGGCAAGCCCTCATCTCAATAATAATAATAATAAATTAGCCAGGTGTGGTAGCACGCGCCTGTAGTTCTAGCTACTTGGAAGGCTGAGTCAGAAGGATCGCCAGAGCCCAGAAGGTCAATGCTGGAGTGACCGTGAGTGTGCCACTACACTCCAGCTTGGATAACAGAGTAAGACTCCAACTCAAAAAACAAAAAACAAAAAAAACGCAAAAGTCCACCAGGGGTCAGGCACAGTGACTCATGCAATCCCAGCATTTTAGTGGCCAAGATTGCTTAAGTCCAGCTCAAGACCAGCCCTGGCAACATAGCAAAATCTCCTTTACCAAAGGAAGAAAAAAATCCATTAGAATAGAAGAGTCTATTAATCTGCTAGATCTGCCATAACAAAAATGTCACAAATTGGGTGGCTTAGACAATGTGTATTTACATTACTACAGTTCTGGAGGCTGGAAATTCAAGGTCAAGGTGCCAGGAGGGTTGGCTTCTCCTGAGACCTATGTTTCTGTCTTGCAGACAGCTGCCTTTATGCTGGGTCTTCTCATGACCTTCTTCTCTGTGATCTCTCATTCTGATATCTCTTTCTCTTCTTATGAGACCAGTCATATTGGAATAGAGTTCCACCCTTATGATCACATTTAAGCTTAATTACCTCCCCAAAGCCTCTCTTTCAAATACAGTCACTGTGAGGACAAAAGCTTCAACATATGAATTTTGAGGGATCACAATTCATTCTTAACAGTCTGATTTGAGGTCGAGTGTTTTTTTTTTCCTTTGTTTTTGTTTTGCCTTACATACATCCTCTTTTCCCTGCACTTTCTCATTCCTTTGCGACTCCTTTCTGTCCTTAGTACCACATCCAATTGACAGTCTGGGGGCACAGCTTCCAACAAGCTAGGAATGTCCTGCCATCACTAAGCTCTCAATGCAGCCTGGCATGAGGGAAGACATACATGCCCAGGCGGCCATGAGGCAGGGTGCTGCATGCCGACATGGGACACACAGGGATGGTCTTGGGGAAGAGGGGAAGGATCACGAAACCTCAAGTCAGTGGTGTCTCAGCAGGAGCACAAGGTGAGGATAAGATGGGTTTAGCCAGGTAGATAGTGTCCCACGTAGAGGGAACATGTGCAAATATCGATGAACCCAAGCTGTGCAATTGTTGGTTTTATGCTGATGCTGTAACTATTTTCAACCGGATCTCTGTGGATGGATATTTCAATTGTTTTTCTTTCCTTTTTTATCCTGTTACAAACAACACTGTAGCCCGTGAACTTGTATCATTTGCGTCTGTAGGATACTATATCTGTAGGATAAACTCTTCAAAGTGCAATTGATGCATCAGATAGAGAATAACAGTTATTATTGGAATAGAATAATACACTTACAAATAAACCTGACTATACTTCAAATTAATAACTACATCAAAAAGTGTAGGAATAGAGAGAACAAACTTCCATATGCATTTGGAAAATAGTGATTTGACCCAGCACAAATATAAGACTAGACTAAAGTCAAAAAGAACAGTGCAGATATACTATGTTATGTTAATATTTAGTAACTTTTCTCGAAAATCATCTACCATGACCTAGTAAGCTTCATCTCCATAATGCAGGGCTGGTTCAACATTCGTAAGACCACAAATGCAATTAAATACATCAACAAATGTAAAAACAAAAGCCACATGATTATATCATTAGACACAGAAAAAGCTTTTGACAAAATCCAGCACCCCTTCTTTTTTATTTTTTATTTTTTTTTGAGTTGGAGTCTCACTCAGTCACCCAGACTGGAGTGCAGTGGCTGCTCCCGGCCACCGCAGCCTCGACCTGCTGAGTTCCGGCGATCCTTCCACCTCAGCCTTCCAAGTCGCCGGAATTACAGGCATGTGCTATCACACCCAGCTGATTTTTTGATTTATTGTAGAGATGAGGTCTTGTTGCCCAGTCGGGTCTCGAGCCCACGGTCTCAGGCAATCCACTCACCTCAGCCTCCCAAAGGCGCGGGATTACAGGCTGAACCACCAGCCCGGCTAGCACCCCTTCTTGATAAAAACCCTCAAACATCTAGGCATAGATGGAACATACCTCAAAATAGTAAGAGCCATCTATGAGAAACCCACAGCCAGCATACTGCTAAGAAGACAGGAATTGGAACCATTTACCCTGAAAACTGGAACAAAAAAAGGATGCCCACTCTCACCCCTCGTTTTCAACATGGTTTTGGAAGTCCTAGCTAGAGCAATTAGACAAGAGAAGGAAATCAGGAGTATCCATATAGGAAAAGAGTTATCCCTCTTTGTAGATGACATGATGCTATACCTTGAAAACCCAAGAGAATCTGTCAAAAACCTCATTGCACTGATAAAGGACTTTGGCTAAGTTTCAGGTTATAAAATAAATGTGCAAAAGACCGTTGCATTTCTATACACCAACAAAAAACAAACAGAAACCCAAATAAAAATCTCATTCACAATAGCCACACACACACACACACACAAAATCAAATACCTTGGCATCTTCCTAACCAGAAACATGAAAGACCTTTAAACGAAAACTACAAAACACTGCTCAGTGAAATCAAAGATGACTCAAACAAATGGAAAAATATTGCATGCTCATGGATGGAAAACTGAACATTGCTAAAATGTCCATCCTAACCAAGGCAATCTACAGATTTAATGCAATACCCATTAAGTTACCAGCAACATTCTTTCCAGATCTAGAAAAAACAGTACAGGAAAGGGAATACTTCTACAGTGTTGGTGGCAGTGTAAACTAGTACAGCCTCTGTGGAAAACAGTGTGGCAATTCCTAAAAGATCAAAAAATCGACCTTCCATATGACCCCAAAATTCCCCTACTGGGAATATACCCAGAATAACTCAAATCACTCTACGAAAAAGATACCTGCACACTTATGTTTACTACAGCACTGTTCATAACAGCAAGAATATGGAACCAACAGTGCTACCCATCAAAAGAAGACTGGATAAAAAAAATGTGGTACATATACACAATGGAATATTACACAGCCATACAGAAAAAAAAAATCATGAACTTCACAGTGGAAGTCAACAAGGGTACCTGCATAATAAACATTTTTGTACCGATCCCTGAATTGTGCTCCACATCTTTAAAATAAAAAGTTAAAAGTTAAGAAAAATGTAGATTGTAATCTACCGACAGCAATAACTATAGAGAAATTTAGATTCTATTCAAAATAGACAAAAAATTTTGTCCTTTACATTATTAATCAGATCATCAGGGATAGGTGATTAAAATAAGGTTTTGCTTAAAAGCAGTTCAAATAACTAATGCATCTGTGGCTATTTTATGTGACTATATAAAGAAAAAAACAACTGGTTCTTCTACTATGTGAAAACTATATATTTTACTAATTAACTTGTACAATTAAATAGGTGACTACCATGTGATAAAGCCCTAAAATATATATTCAGTAACTTTTTTCTCACAAATGTATAGGTTAAAATTTTAATATTATTTTATATGCATACTAACTTTCAACATATAAGTAAATAAATTATAGGTAACCATAATCCAATTTCTTTAGCTGAAGCTATAAGATCTCTGTTTTACTGCATAATAAATCACTAAAACAGAGGCATACATAAATACAGATGTACACGTCTGCATTAATTAGTATACATAATTATATATCTTAACTCTGCCTAATGAGAGATACTAAAAGCAGTGACTACTTTTATAGAAATGAGCACAGAGTACTGATTTTAGTGTACCATTCTCTAAAAAAAAGAAACAAAAACTTCTTGGAAAAATGCTTCCAGGTTTGCAACAGGGAAAATCAAGCTGTTCCTAGAGCATCTAGAATTCCAGATAGTAGAGAAATGCCAAAATAGATAGGTGATCGATACATGAGAGAGAGAGAGATAGACATAGATAGATAGATTGATAGATATAGATAGATACATACATACATGCATATATAGATAGAGATATAGAGGCATAGACATAGAGCGTACATGTTGAAAGGGCATACAAGCATTCTCAAAGAGCTCCTAATGATCAAACCTGGAAAAATTTTACCAACAACAAAAATAACAACATTAAATACAACATTAAATACAATAACAAAAATACAACATTATATTGTAAACTACATAATTAAATCAATATGCATGAGCTCATATTTTTTATAAATAAATGCCTACATTGAATAACTAAATTATTGGGGGGAAAGGCACAACTCCTCCTCTTCCAAGGAAAATCTAAGGGACTAAACAGATTGGAGGACACAGAAAAGCTAAATGCAATTTTGAGCCTGTATTGAACACTAGAGCACAAAAATAATGTTAATGGAAACACTGGTAAAGTCAAAATAAAACCTGTAGCTTAGTTATTAGCATGATAGAAATATTAACTCCTTAATTTTATGACTCAGCAAAAGGTTAATATTAGGGGATATTGAGTAAAGGGTGTATAAGAAGTCTGTACTATTCCTTAACTTTTCTATATGTATGAAATGATTTCAAAACGTAAAAACATAACATGAAAATTATAAATTAAAGTCTGATTTTCAACTTTGCAACTTACTTATAATTTCAATGTTATTTAAAGCGTGATGCTTCCTTGCTGTTTGTGTAACCATAGTAAAAAATGTGGATATGCAATAACTACAATTGTTGGTGTGTACTTTTTATTTACATATTTTACATGTGTGCTTTCATTTTTTCCTGCAGTTCCCGAAGTCCTAGGATAAATTTTGTTCAAAACTAAAACGAAGCTTATAAAAACATTTTCAGAAAAAGGATTTATAACCAGAGAAGACACAATACTATTGCATGAAAGAGATGGGAGCATTGTGTTGGATGACTTTTTAAATTTCTTTTCAAATAAGAGAGAGAAAAGAATGCCTCCGTTTTGGTGTCTGGTGATGTGACTTGTGGACCTTGTTAGCAATGCATGCTGCAGGAACAGTAATAGGAGTGACTGTCTAATTGGCATTGTTTCCCAAGAAGTCATTATGCACCCAGATAGCATGTGTCTTTCAATATGACAATAATTAAATCACCTCAACCACTGCACGGAAGTATGAGCTAGTTTAACGCACTGATGAGTACCTAAGTTTTACAATTCTCGGGAATGTTTCCTGAGGTATGCTTTCAATAGGTGATTTTAATACACATTAATTTGATATATTTCACACTTCCCTCTAGCTCATAAATTTTAAAAATGGTTCTATGACTGTTCTATCCTGATTATAAATTTAATAAAACTTGCTCTTTCTCAATTAAATACTCCCTTCCCTACCAACTTGGCTGAGACTTTTTTCTTATTATTGCTTTGTTGGTAGTGGTGGTGGTGATTCTAAAAAACTGAAAACAGAGCACATAAACAGAGATAACATATTCCAGTCAACTTTAAAAAGGGACACGGGTAGGAAACATTTTTAGGGAATTATAATATTCTCCTCTTCTACCTCACGCATGTCAATATTCAACATCAAAATGGAGTTCAGTGACCATTTCACCTAATGTTTGATATACTTACAGGATCATTTAAAAAAGTTACTTGTATTAATCAGCTACAGGAAAGATAACTAGGAAAGAAATGGCTACATAGATGCATCGCTTTGATTACTAAAAAGTAATTAAATGAGGATAAATGAGATTTTTCCACTGAATATAAATAACAGGAGCAAAGTAAATTTTAAAAAGCAAATTAATATTATTAGTATCTTAGTATAAAGTTAAAGTAACACAATTTTCAGCATTAGAGGCATAGGATATATATTGATAGTCGTCCTTTTAAAATCATACCTTGGCTAATCAGGTCAAAATTTAGTAGAATTCATTAATCAGTCTCTAGATGAGCAACAGCCTATGGGATTTGGCTTTTGAGATTTTCAGATTAATGGTATTTGTAATGTATTATTATCATAATTATTATAAGGAGGAGAAGAGGCTCCTACTTTTGATTGATTTAAATAAAATAACACATGGAAAAATTAGACAAACATTCTAGAAATATTGATAAAAGTATTTTGCATTTATGTGCACTAGAAGGAATTCTAATTCTGCTGATGTCCTAAATCTTTAAAAATACTATAGAAATGTAAAACCTTCTAGGTAATTAGAATAAATTTTCTTGAGAGAATTTTCAACAAAAAAGAAGATATGTCTTCCAACAGCAATACTTATTTCTAAATTTCTTTATTTAAAATAATTTAAGCTTAGTATCAATAAATTCTTTAGCTTTAACAAAGTTAGCATTAATAACACTGTCACAAATTATCATTTTTAGTAAAAAGAAATTGCAATTTTTGCATAGCTTTGCTCTTCCTTTTCAGAAAAACACATATTGTGCTATATTTTCACAAAGTATTTGAGTAAAGTTCCGTTGTTGAAGGTTCTCTAAGACCTTGCTTCTCAAGGTTGAGTCCAAGGACCTACAGTAACTGCATCACTTGGGAGCTTGTTAGAGATATAAAATCTTGAACCCTGCTTCGGAGCCCTTGGATCAGAAAATGCATTTTAAATTTAATAAACTCTATTTTTTAAAAATGGATTTCTAATTAGTGGCAATGTGTTGAAAACACTGATAATTAAAAGCAAACAATTCAAACAGACTTTTAAAGCTTTCCAGGTGATTTTATAAGCCGCAAAGTTTGAGAACCACTGCTTTAAGAAACAAAAATGCATCATCAGTTTGTAATTTTTAAAAAAAATTTGTCAATGGTGATCCACCCAAGCAAAGTTAATTGCATTTATAATTATCTTTATTTCTGATTAAGATAAAATCATTTGTTTGGCGTATTCCTTTTAAAAAATATGTTCTTGAAAAATTGTATATAATTCAAAGGATAATAAATCAGATTTGTTATTGAGAAGTTTATTTTAATTGCTACATTAACATAATTTTTGTTGGTAATTTCAGGTTTTAAATCAATCATATATCGAACATCTTTTGCCTTAATCAGATTTACAAGTATAATTCATTTTTAAAAATCGAAATCATGGCCCTTATTTATTTTTGATTATTCGAATATTTGCTTTTAGTGGAGCTAGTGGTTATTTCCAGAATTGAAATAAAAAATTACTGCAAAGATCATATATTGTTCTTCATTTCTATACACACAGTGCACTTAAACTTTTTTGTCCAAATGAAAAGTGAAAATTAAATCTATACTAGGAATATTTTAATAGTTATATTTGACTCAAATATTATGCCATTAGGGTGTAGGTATGAAGGATCACTCCTGTAACAAAAGTTTTATATAATTCTGGATAGTTCCAGTTTATAAATATCTATTTAATAAATACCAGTGGTGATTACTATTCTACAATGCTTTTCCTGGGGCAACATAAGCAAGTTTCATGCACAATAATATCGCTTTTATTTCAGATGACCTATCTGAAGTTCTTAATTCCGTATGACAATTTACAATTCACCCTGATGACCTTTCCATTCAATATATAAATAGTATATTTCTGTTCTTGTTTTAATAACTGTAGAAGTAACTCCTTTAATATTTTTCACAGCACTCTTTAATTTACACTTGTCTTTGTGTGAAATATGCCTTTTCTAGAATTGCAATCATGAGATGGTAAAAAAAAAAAAGAGAAAGATATATTAAATATAGAAAAGTTGAGAATATACTCAGTTATCTAAAACCAACTAATTAACATCTTAATTGTCTAAATGCACTAATTTTAACTAGTCAAGTAATAAACTGTATCAAGTTACATCAAATTGATATAAATTATTTTATAACCTTTAAGCTAATTAAAATCATTCTTTTTATTATCCATACACATTCTAATTGCCATATAATCATCAATACAGTTTTAAACATTTTCAAGGTGTTTAAATATGCATAAAGCTCTACGAAGATCATTACATATCTTTTTGTCTTCATTGTTTTAAAGACAGCACAAGTTATCTTCTCCATGAGGCAATCTACACTATCAACTTCAGCTTTTTAAGACTAGTTTCTGATGCCTAGATTAAAGTCCAACCAGCTTTGGGTGATTGATTGCTTACTATTTATTGCTGTGATTTAGTGTTAGATTTGTTTAATCTATATGTTTTGATCCGAGTTGTGGATAAAATTTTACTTTTCTAAGCACATTAGAAGTTTTGAAAGCTATACCTTAATATTTTAAGTAAACTTATGCCTTTGTTCTTTTTATAGTTCATGTAAAAATAAATTTCTGTAGAACACCCTACATGTATCTTTACAAGAAAAAAAGAAAGCAAAACAAACAAACAAAAAGCCCTTTTACTCCAAAAAAGATTTTATTCAGAAAGCACTGAATGAAGGAGAACTGTGTATGTCAGAAATATGAAAAATGGCATGGAGATAAAAGAACATTATCATATTTAGATAAAAGCTGAATTTCAAGGAGAACACAGAGTATGATTATAAGCTCTTAAGAATCTGTGTTTATGCAATATCTAAAATACCAAAAGCATTAGCTGTATAGTTAATTATTGCAAGTTTGGTTTTCACTACTTGGAAAATGATATAACTACTCTCATCTATTTCTTAAAACTGTTATGCACTAATTAAAGTCTATAAAGCATCTTGCAATAAAATGCTACATACATGCCTAATAAGGCTAATAACATTTATAATGATTCCAGCTGTTGAAATCCAACAGATATACATAATTAATGGCAGTTGAAGTTTACCTACAGCTTTTCCATCTGCTTCATTAGAATACAATCTCCAAATTTTTAAAAACGGTGCTTTTTACTTTAGAAGTCAAGGTTTTTCTCCATACTCAATCTATAATACGAGTAGATTTTATATGTAACCTAAAAATATATTTAACTTTTTGTTTCAAGAAAATACCCAAATAGAGTTTTTCTGATAACACATTTGGGAGGTAACATCTCTCTCTCTCTCTAATCCAATTGTATTTACATATGTGTTAATTTTCAACAACAAATGAATAATAATGATAGTTCCCTTGTATGTACATACACATATACACAAACGATTGTAATAATTGTTGCAAACTTTTTGAAAGACTTTATACTTAACACTATACATTCTTATTTTCAGGTGATGATTCAAAGCAAGGTTATAAAATAAATATTTTCATGACCCCAATCTTATAGTTTAAAGCAGAAACTAAGAGTACATGAGGTATTAATACAGACACAACCTTCAAAAGTCAGAGAAAACATCCTCACTATTCAACAGAAGACCAGAAACAAAATGTAAAAAAAAAAAAGTCAAAATTTGCCAGGAACAATAAAAAGAGAAAATGGGTACAAACTTACATTAAGCATTTTGAAAGAGCCAATTGTGTGGTCTAACATGAGTTGAGCGAGGTGTTGAATTGACAGAGTACTTAATATCCTCAATGACAAGTTTTAATTTGGGGAAATAAAAAATGAAATGAATGTGGTAAGTAGATGTTGGTGGAACAATTAAAGGCATCAAAAATTTTATTCCTTTAGCTCTATGGACTGAATTCCAGTAGACATTCAATAGATCCCAGGAGAGTCCATAGCCCAGAAACCCCTACCCAGAGAGATGTATGACTCCATTCCCTCCCAATCCTGTGTACTTTTGTTTTTCAAAAGAATGGATGAAAAACAAGAAACTCCACCTTAATACTGAAAAACAAACTGATCTTAAGTGGGAATTTTGTCAAGCATTAATCACACCAAATCAAAGTAGAGTAGGAAGTTCTAGACAGAGCTGTTCCCAAAACTTAACAATAAATAATTTAAGAAAAATTATTAATAACCACCACTATGTTCTTCTAAAGTATTAAGAAAATGTAGCATGTAGATAAAGAATTCAGTCTATAAGAATACATAATTCCAAGTAATAAGTTTGTAACACTATAACAGATAATACAGATGCACAAACAATAAAAATATAGATAATGGAACAACCGCTAAAAATCCAGATAAAACAGACAAACCACAAACAAAATGAAGTGACAAGTGTGACTACATAGTCAAATAAAGCAATTCAGTGAATGTTGGCGTTTTAGATAACATTTGGCTCCTATATTTTTATTTGAATTTCTTGTTCTGTTTTATTAAGAGAATAAATTGTTTCCATAAATACAAATTCATTATTCATCAGTGTATAAAGTCTAAGTATAGTATGTTCAAATACTGATTTCAAAGTTGACACCATTGTGTGCATTTTTGTATCCTACTATAAATATATTATTAATATGAAAACATTGTTCAGTAGACAGTGTGCAATAGTTGGCTTTCTTTTATATATTAATATATTGTATGACTGACTTTTATATGTTAAGTATTACTCTAAGTTATGAAGTTTCAGCCTGAATTTTATGTTCTTGAGAAGCTTGCACTTTGTAGCACTATTCACAGAAGTCAAGATGTGGAAACAACCTAAATGTCCATTGACACGTGAATGGATAAAGAAAATGTGATAAACACATACAATAAATACTACCTAACAGTAACGGGGGGGGAGAAAATCTTGCAATATGTGACAACATGGATGAAACTTGAGGACATGACACCAAGTGCAATAAGCCATTTACAGAAAGACAAACACCATATGACTCCACTTACATGAAATATCTAAAATAGTCCAATTAAAGTCGAACAATAGAATGGTGGTTGCTCCATTCTATGGGTGAAGGGGAGGGGAAATTGGAAAGTTAATCAGCTAACCAAGTTTTGGTGAAGCAAGTTGAATAAGCGTTCAAATTCTGCCATACATCATTGTACTTACAGTTAAAAGCAATAATGTGTTGTGCACTAAAACATTTGCTAAGAGGGTAGATCTCATGTTTCATGTTCTTACCACATGAAGTAAAATTTATAGAAAAAAGCTGCATCACAGACTGGAAAAATTACTAAGGATGTTAAAAGTTGATATGGTCTATGAAGGAAATAGAAAATAGGATATACACTTTGCATTTTGGCTCTGAGGGGCAGTGGCTTGACATTTTAGATGGGATTGTTGGGGCGGTATCTCTGAAAAGGAGCAACTTAAGCAAAGTTTGGATGAGCCACAGAAGTAGCCATGTGAACAACTGAGGGAAGCACTTTGGAATGAGAGAAAACACTGATGAAAACGTCCTGAAGGTAGAACATGCCTGGCATTTCCAAGAAAGACCAAGGAAGCCAGGGAGCAAAGTGTGAAAAAAAGAACAGAATAGAAAAGAAGGGCAGAGAAATGAGGATTTGGGTGGGGGGGGGGTTGTATGTTGAGTAGAATGAGAGGAGTCAGATCAGAAAAATGACGTGACGTAATTTGCATTTTGCAAGGATCCCTGAAGTTGATGTATTGAGATTGTGCTTTAAGGGTCAAAACTGAGGGAGGCAAAGGAGTTTGGAGGTTGAAACCATACTTGGATAAGAGAAAGGGGTTTCTTGAAACAGAAAGGTTAGGGTTAAAAGGGTGGTAAAATATTCAGATTTTGAATGGAAATGAACACACACACAATCAACTTTACTGAGGTATAAGTTAACCACAATAAAATATGTTCATTTTTTAGGATGCTGTTCAATGATTTTTTTTTTTAATTACGTATGTGTAGTCAACAAAATCATGATATAGAGCATTTCGGTCACCCTAGACTTCCTTTCTTGCCCTTTTCCAGTTAATTCTCCCACCAGACACAGTCCTCAGCAGCCACTGCTTTGCTTTCTGATAAGTTTTGCATGTTCTATAATTTTGTATGAATGGGATTACACAGTATGTTATTTGAAGACCTGGTTTCTTCTGTGCCATATCACATTTTGGGATCCACCCACGATGGTTCACATATCTGCAGTTTGTCTTTTTGTGGTGCTGAGTGATATTCTTTTTATGGATATACCACTAAGGAAGTTTTTCTCCAAATTGGTTGTAACATTTTGTATACCTACCTGCAACGTGTGAGGTGTCCAGTTGCTCAAAGTTCTTGCCAAAACTTATTATTGTCTGCTTATTCTGTAGTGGTGTACAACTGACGTAGTTGTCTTTAGACAAAAGCACAAGCTATTCTTTTTTTTTTTTTTAGTGGAAGTTTAAGTGAGTTCTTTTCTGCTTCAAAGTGCATAAGAAGCAAACCCATCAGTCCAGTTAACAGAGAAGATGTGGCAGGTTTGAGAATAAAGAAAAATGTCTTAAAGAGTCATCTAAAGAGTAGGACAGAGAGTAATTAGAGAAATTCGTTGCACTTGCCAGACAGCAATAAGGGCCATTGATATTTCAGGTCAAGAATTCAAAATGAAATCAGTCAGTGTGGTTTTGAAATGTTTTGCCCTTAAAAATCATTATGCATCTATCCATATCTCAATCTTTATTTGTTTTCCAGACTACAGAGTCTTCTTATTAGACTCATATATCTGATAATAATCTTCTCCCCTACCATAATGGCTTTCTGTTGCTCTTAGGATGAAAAATATTTTTACATAAGATATAAGGCCATACACAGTCTGGGCTGTTCCCAGCTCTCCAGCTTTATTTCAATCTCTCCCTAGTTGACTCACAAAGAAATCCAAATATGAATCCCACAAATATTGTTAGGTTTAAGACACTGAAAACACAAGGGAACACTCTATCTCAAACTCTATTTGCCTGACAGCAGGACACCAATTCTTCCTTACTGAGGAAGCACTTGTTTGTTGACCCAGACAAGACACCAGCAGGCACCAGGACAATCTGGGAACAGATTTTACTGTCTTCTCACATTTTCCCATCTTTTGAAAGAACTGAAGAAAATTGGACGGAGTTAGAGACCATCATAGTAAGTGGTCCATCACACCAACAGGAACTCAATACCGTGTGTTCTCATTCATAAGTGAACAACAGTCCCATGAGCACAAGGGAAGGATCAGCAGTCACTGGGCACTACCAGGGAAGGGAGGAAGGGAGGAGGATAAGGAATACACGACAATGCCAAAGAGCGCCTGGTCCACTACCAGGGGGAAGTGAGGGCCCATTAGAGGCCCAAATTTCATCTCCAATAGCCTACTTATGTACTTAATCCTCACTTGTACATCACATCTCTATAATAAAATAAAATTTTTTTAAAAAAAAGAAATAGAACATAGAGCTGTTCTCTTGTCTTATCATTACTTAGGATTCATGGCTCTTTGTAAAATACTTTTACAAATTATGTCCTTTTTCTTTTTTTTACAAAAAGTACAAATTCTTTGACAATTTGTATGAAGGCCTCTCTTGTGTGCAACATACGTTAATAAACTTCTGCTTGTTTTTGTTATCTTTTCTTGAGTTGACTTTGTTTTCAGTAGAGTGTCTCATCTAAGAACCCAATGGAGGGGAAACAGTATATTTTCTAATCTACAATTTGGCAAGTCAGCTTGGAGAGCACTGGCAAAACCCTACAGAAAAATGTAATTTTTTTTTTAACCAAAATCAGCTTCTCTCAGAATTTTATCTGTGGTACTTGGTTGAGAGAGGAAGGTAAAGATTTTTCTTTTTTCCTTCCTTTTCATGTTTGGATTAATAGGAGAAGAACATTTATGTAAAAATATTAGTTATTTGAATTTGTGACTTTTGTGGATTTGTTATAATGGGCACCTATGTGGTTATTGATCTTTAGTTTTCCAGTGGTGATCTTTGTTTTCTTTGTTTCTGTCTCTTTGTATGGTGCATCAAAAGGAGGAAAATATAATCAGAGTCTCCTTTCAACTTGTTTTATTTCTAGAAACGCTTGGCTTTGTAACCAGCAAAATTATTCCTTGGACTCGCCACCCCAGAGGATAAAAATTGTGGAGCCCATGTCAGGCGTCCAGCTGGGAGTTCAGCTAGACACAAGAAATGTCTGTTTGTCCGAATGTGGCAGCTCTCGGGAATTTGTATTAATTGTTTCCACCGTCATTGCCTCACTAGCAATGACGGTCTCTTAGGCTATCTTTGGAAGAATCCTCAGATCTTAAGAGGGACTACATCTTTGCACTCTCTTTGGGGACATAATTCTTTTATCTACTTGTAAGCCATAAAAAGACTTACTGGTTTTGAGTCACAATTAAAGTGTATATACCTTTGGAAATTTGGACTTTTGTATCTAAAAGTATTTTTTAGAGAGCACTGTCAGTCCCTTGGAGACAAAAATCTTACCATGTCTTTGAAAAGTTAACATCTAGGGAATTAGCTAAGAAGCACTGCAGCTCAGATCAGATTTGAAACAGAGTTAGATTTCCGAAAGAAATAGTCAAGACACAGGGATGTTTGCTATTTGTCCAGCTAAAACCTGACAAAAATCTATAGTTAAAAGTTTTCTTAATTAAAAGTTGATATTTAAACTCTATATGTGTATTTGTATTATCTCTATTATCTCTTTTTAAAGCTTCTCAGTTCATTGAATTTCTTTATTTTTAAATCCTTGCTAACTGTGTGTGCTTCCTCTGTTTGCTCTCTTTTGTTGACATGATTTTTTGCCTCAAAGACTTTTTTTTTTTTTTCAATTTACTTCTTTCTGACACTGCTTCCTCTTGTCCTCTTAATACCTCTTGAGGGGACCCAAAGGAGATTTCTAACAGCCCCTTAAGAAAAGCAGAAAAGGTGCCACAGACTCCTCTTTTTGGAGCAATATCTGTATTTCCTCATGGAAGCCAAAGAGTCGTAAGCAGATAGACTTCTCTCAAGTCTAAAGGTCTATACTCTTTTGCAGAGTATATAAGGAAAGTAAGACATGTTCTATCAAGGAGGTCATGAAGTAAAAGAAAATGTTTTTACTTCAAAAAATGATTTTGTCTAGTTTGCAAGTTGTTTGGAAGCTCTTTTGGAATAAAATAAAAAATAAGGTAGGTAAACTGAATGAATACATAAAGTTGGGGCGAAATGAGGAAAACAATTATAAGAGTTTATAAAAAGTTTCTGGAAAATTTATCTTGTATGATCAGAATTATTTGAGATTATATACATTTGTTTATAAGGTTTTGTTAAAGTTAAGTTTAGTATGAATAATACAACTAAAACAAAGGTACAATTTGGTTTTCTCTTTTGAACAAGATTTTTATATAACAATAAGAGAATAAAGAAAACGGCTCACCATTTTAGTAAACTGCAGGGAAAAACAAGAGGTAAAAGTTTGCCTCATGCTGTCTTTACTAGGTCTTTTGTTTGGAAAAATAAGATTCTTCTCTATTAAAGAATAAAGGTTCTTACTCCTTAAAAACTTGTAATTATTACTTTGTCTGAATAAATGACTGTTATTTCACAGTGACCTGCCATCCTATTTTGATCAAGTATTTTAAATTGTTGACACATTTGAAAATCTTCCTAAAATCAAATTTCAAATTCGAAATTAAGTTTTTTGACCTAAAACTAACTTTTAGGCATTTAAAAAGGACCCTTATGAGTCTGCAAGTTCAAGAGAGAAATATTAGATTCATTAGGTCTATTAAATTTTATAGGAGCCATTGTCAAATAAGAAATAATGCTTATGTTGTTATATTTGTATAAATGTTTTCTTAATACATGTTAAAAACTGTATGAGACATCTTAAAAAGCCAGATATGTCTTGGTATATATGACCAGTCATAATTCTGATTATTATGTTACATTGCTGTGTGCCACAGAAATAACATATTTTCTTATTAATTGCATCTTTAACCATAACTATTCTGTTTTTTTGTCATCCACAGGTAATTGATGTTTTTTTTTTATTCTTCACAGAAGGCAGTTTGCAATTGGCTACAGTCCAAAATTTGTTTCTTCAAGGAAAATCATGAAAAAGAACAGTAATAAATATTCTTAAATACAGGTTTCTAATAACTTTGAAGATCATACAATTGGACTAGGTAAAAACTTCTAAAACTCTAATAAAAAAACCTGATGAGTTCATAAAAATTGCTAACCCAACATAAAACAGAACAAGAATTAATTACATGAGACTAAACTGATAAAGAACTGACATTTTTTTTTAATGATTTCCTTTTGCTTGAGTCATTATTGATTCTTTTTATGTTTTGTTTTCTAGTCAAGAAAACTTTTTGCTCTTATAAGCTATTTATAGCTTGCAACAATTGGGTAAAGTATACTTTTGTAAACAAAATTGAAACATTACTTTCCTCTCTACCTGATCCCAACAAAATCTGGAAACTATCTGTGAGTATTCTCATTTATGACCATATAGTTATTTGCATGCACCCGATAAGAATCTGCTTTTTCACAGAAGGACAATTAGAAATACTGCTGTATTACCATGGCTTTGACCTGAATGTCATATTTTCAGATATGAACAGATCAGTTTATGGAACTAATGTTAACCTGAAGGACCTATTAACTTCCTTGAAAGAACTGGCTTGATACCTCATCTTCATGGTTGCCTTATAAAGTTTCCAGCCTCGTGAAAAATAAAGAAAGTCACTTTCTAACAGGTCTAAGAAACTCATAATATTTGGTGGACCTCAAGTAAAGAAGAATTCATCCAGATACTGCAGGTAAAATCTGATGGTGAGTTCACGACTTGACTTCCTAGCCTGGAAAGCCTTGTAAAAGTCGAATCTGACATTTCTTATAATACATTCCAGCAAAATTCATAAAAAAATAAAATAAACAAGCCTCAATGATCACCCACTATTATAGCTGGCCTTTATGCAACGCTCTGGCAAGTATACTAAGGCTAAAAGTTATTTTACACATAAATTAGTCTTACTGTAAATATATTTCATAAAAGTGAGAGAATCATAACAAGAAAAAGTATGTTTCAGGAAAAAAGAAATAGTATACCTGTTATTAGAATCTAGTCCTGTCCACTTGTCCATGGTTTTTGAGGGTTTTTTGTTTTGTTTTATTTTGTTTTTACTTTCCTCCAACATCTGGCTACAATTCTTCAGATGAATGTTTACAAATTTTCTCCCACCTTTCTTGCTTGAAAACACTAGAAATTTATGGTCCTTTTCTGAAACCTTTCAAGGTAAAGATAGATATTTGGATATAAACTTCAAGAAATTAAAGAATTTATTTACGGACAAAAATTTCATTGGGGCATCTGATACAAAGCACAAGCCAGGAAAATCTATCAGTTTATCTTTTCTCTCTCTCTCTCTCTCTCTTTGAGACAGTGTCTCACTCTGTCATCCGCTCTTGAGTACAACGGCAAAATCACAGCATCACAGCTCACCACAGCCTTGACCTCCTGGACTCAAGTGATACTTCTGTCTCAGTCTCTCTGGAACTAACAGGCACCTGCCACCATGCCTGGCTAATTTTTTAGGGATAATGGGGCAGGTATCTTTTTATAGACATGAGGTTTCAGTATGTTTCCCAGGCTGGTCTCGAACCCATGGGCTGAAAAATTCTCTCTCCGTGGCATCCCAAAGTGCTGGGATTACAGGCATAAGCCACCACACTAAGCCAGGTTATCAGTGTAGATACTTTGAAATCAAAGCTAGACATCTCAGCTGAGTGACTTCCAGAATCAAAGACTAGTTTGCAGACTGTTCCAGTTTTTAATCTTTGTTTCTCTTTGGCTTGCATAGAAATACTTATTACTAAACACATGTTCACCTTCACCATGTGGGGACTACCTTTGATTTAAAAAAAAACCATCAACAACATTGCCTCTTGGAATCAGGTAGAACTGTTCAACTGACAGACTATACTCAGGATTAAAAGATTTTTTTCACAGGATGTAGGACAATGTACTCAAACTTGTTCTTTCTTCTGGTTTCGTGCTTTCTCCCTCTTGGTCAATCTCTTACCTTAAAATGTCTAACCTCAATTTCCTCAAAACCACCCAACTTATATGTGAAACTTTAATCTGTGAAACTTACTGAAAGTAAACCTTCAAAGTGGAGGCTGAAGTAAGCCAAAACACATATCCCCAAATGTTGAAGACTGTTAAGCTAAACCAACTGAAAACACCGGGGACCACTGTCCCTCAGCCTCCATTTGCCTGGTGGCTGGACATCGATCCTTTCTTACTGAAGACGGTACTTACTTATTGGCCTAAAGAAAGCACCGGCAGGCACCCTGCGCATCTGGGAACAGGTTTTACTATTTTCTCGCAATTTTAAAAGACAAGAACAGCTCTCTGCTTTGTGTTGACACTATATAGGATTTATGGCTTTTGGCTAAAATACAAGACCTTAAGCCACTGCCTTTAGAGAGAAATACTTTTGAACTGAGACTTTTCCTGTGTGATGGGTTCAGCATGTGTTAATATAGTTCTACTTATTTTTCTTTTGTTAGTTTGACTTTAATTTATAAGGGAATAGCGCAAGTAAGAATCTAAAAGGGGAAAGAAAAGACATTATATTCTCTCCCGTACGTCTTCATTCCTTTCTCAGAGGCTTCTTTTCTTTTTCTACCCAAATATTAGTTTCTTAACATTGTGTGTAATTACATGAATAAAGGAAATAATGAATCAATGGATAGTTAATACCCAAGTGTTCATCACTTAGATTATATAAAGTAATTTCTCAGCCCAAAATTCGGGGTATATTATGCATTTCATACTAGAGATTATAGTTTATTTATTTTGTGCTCCTACAAGGTAATAATGTGTTTGAATAGTAGTATGCACTTAATAACTATTTGTTAAATGAAAATATCCCATACATCTTTTCAATATCTTCACACATTAATCTTACATAGAAAATGGGTCATAAAAGTTACTACTTAAAATAGAAAAACAAAAATAATACTCACTTATATAGTTTCTAAAGAATTTGCCTTATTATAGATTTTAGCATGTTTGTATCATAAAATTATAGAAAAATATACAGGTTCATTTATGTTTACATTTAGATTGAGTTATATGTCCATATTTACTTAAAATCACCTATATGCTTAGTACTTAAAGCAAAATTGGCACATAATAACATAATAGATGCCTAATAAATACTTCTTTGAGTGAATAAGCAAGAGAATAAAAGAATTAAACCTGATGGATTTTCATCTACCTTCTACCTGTGTATCTCTCTCTGTGTGGACATGTTTGTTTGCTTATTTATCATGGTATAGAGTATGTCTTTCTAAACCATTACTTGCGTCTCCATGGTTTCTCTTTCTTTAATGTCTGGCCTTGGCATATTTTTGTGGAGGTCAAAAGTTTGATGTGTCACCACTAAAAGATCCCTCTTGTACCAAGTATCTCTTACTCCTATGAACTTGGTGCTTACATTTCCACAAGAAAATGTCACTGTTTACTATGCACTTTTTGATGTATAAAATGGAGATCTTTTATGACTGATAAAATCTCTTTGGGTAAGGAATGCTCCACATTCATTTCTTGGGGGCCTCCAATGCCAGAGTACATCCAAATGCAATTTCAAAAAAAAAAAAAGATAAAGAAAACTGTTTTTGAGGTCTCAAACTTCTCAGTGACTTGCCAGTATCTCATGACTATATCAATCTTCTCCATCTTTAATAAAGTTGTATACTGAGAAAGATCTCTGATTCTTCTGATTTGAACTTGACAAGCTTTCCTCTTGGTAACACAAATTGGCACTGTGTGAACAGTTGTCTTTCAGGCTTATGGTTTCTAAATGTCTGAGTCACCATTGGTCAAGAACTGGGACAAGACAAAAAACATCACAATGAGTGATTGATGCCATGATGATGTCTTCTCATCCATAATAAGAAGTGTCACAGTCTTGAGGTAGGTCATAGGGGTCTGACCAATGGAATTTAGAGAAATTAGAAACTAAATGAACAGACAAGGAATATGCTACTTGTCAGCATGGTGATAAGCAAAGTTTTCAATTCCCTAGTTGTTGCTAGTTGTTCAGAAGAAGCTTTCTTGGTAGGATAAAAGTATATAAAACCAGAAGTTCCTGTCACTGGAAAAAGATTCTGTTGCTTCCGTAGCCACTTATAGCCAGCCCATTAATTACTAAATTAACTTAATTAAGATAACCGATTGGTCTAAAAAGAATCCAAAAATAAAGATCATGGTTAGATGATCATATAATCCCGAGGTATTCCATTAAAGAAAAAAAGTTTTGTTTTTGTTTTTGTTTTGCTACAGAGACTTGGCAAATCTTCAATGGCATAGATGCAATTCTTAGATTCTTAGAATTAACCATGGAGTGGTTTGGAAGATCACTACTTCCAGCAAATGCTGATTGGAAGAAATGTTGAAAGTTGACAAATAATGCCTAAGTAAACCTGCATCTACAAGTAGTTGCTATTTACCTGCTACAGTTGGGGAATAAAACTTTCTGTGGTCCTACCCTGAAAGAGGTAACTTCCCAGACTTATTTTAAAACAGTAGAGGCTGGGATCAGTTACTCAGCCTGTAATCCCAGTCCTTTGGGAGGCCGAGGCAAGTGGATTGACTGAGACCGCAGGTTCAAGACCAGCCTGGGCAACTTAGTGAGACCTTGTCTCTACAATAAAAAAAAAAAAAAAAAAAAAAATTAGCCGGGCACAGTAGCACTTGCCTGTAGTTCTGGCTACTTGGAAGGCTAAAGCAGAAGGATCACCGGATCCCAGCAGGTCCACGCTAGGGTGACCACAAGTGTGCCCCTGCACTCCAGCCTGGGCAACAGAGTGAGACTCCAACTCAAAAACAAAATAAAACAGTAGAACTGTTATAAATGCAGACAATTTTAAACTGGCTTTATGATGGCAAGAAAGATACATTTAATGCAATGTTGATAAGGACCATGATGCATTTAATAGTAATGAGACAGAATACCTCAATCTTCTAAGTCTTTTGCAATACTGTTCTTGGGGTCAAGGGAAATGTAGGAGGTAATAATTGACTTGTTATTTATAAGAGGATTTTCATTTTACAAAAAAAAAGAAACCTAGCTATGCAAGAAGTGGCATAATGGGAAGAAGAAGAAAAGACAGAGCAAAAAAAAAAAAATGTCATGGGAAACTTAGCACTTTCTTGGAGGAGTTATTTAGATGGCTTGCAAATAATAGAATATAAACAGAGACTTGATAGGTTTCCCATTAGGGAGTCTATGGCTTATTAGCAGCACAGGATGAGATGTGGAGGGAAGAGATATGCTCCACTCACCTCTTAAATTGCAACATTAAATATTCTCTTTTCATTCTAGCCTAAAGAAATTCGAACCAAATTATAAGGATCATAATTTAGAATAAAATATATCAAATGGGAAGGGAGTTGGAGGAGATGTTATAAAATTATCTCTCTAAAACCAGAAAAATCCAAAAGTCCTAAATGTGTTTGTCCAAACCCTGAGTGAGAATCAAAAGACATACACTAAGAATTGGGTGACATGTTCAGGGGGTGGTATGCAACACACTTTAGGGTTTCTAAATACAGGATTTACATCCTTTATACAATAACCCCTCTGGTGGATACAGATAGCACTCTGATAGGCCTAAAGGTGAAGCTGGGAGCATACAGAGACATTTGGTAGAGAAAATTAAAGTGGAGTAGCAAATTAGAAAGTAGAAATTAGAGTAACAAATCAGAAAGTAAGACCTGACAGATTAGTCTATAGCCACACAGACTGCATCTGAGTGAATAATTTGAGTGGATGCTGTGTACAAATCGGGCGTATTTCCCTTACCCTTTTCACACACAAAATCTTCTCTTCGAGCAGGGAACTGGATAAGCTAAATATAAAATTTGTCCCATTTCTCCTCTATATCAAACTCTGAGCAAGACGGTATTCCAGGAGGGCACTGAGAGATCACTGTGGTGATTATGAGAATGGTTGAAGGGGCATTTTTAAATCCCCCTAAAGCCCTTTTCATCAGTCTTATAGGGCCAGTATGCAAAACACATGGCTCCTGGCAACTAAAGATAGACAAGCAAGATTAAACAAGGTGGTTCCTTAAGTTGATTCAGCTGTGCTCAATACAGGATGGGCTCCATAGGTAGTGCAACTAGCCAAGAGGGACAGCAGGTCCCAAGACTACTGCCTTATTTTCCACACAAATTTAATTCCAGCCAGGCATTAAAGAAAAGTTGCCCAATTTAGCAATAAAAACGCAGGAGCCAGGGCAACCCCCTCAGGTCCCCTCCCACTCTGGGAGCATTTCCGTCCTCTCAATAAATCCTGCTTTCAAACAAACAAACAAAAACAAAAAAACCACAGGAGCCCAAATTTCAATTTTCAATCAAAATCAGCACTTTTTAATTATAATTATGCCCCAGATAGTGCAGGGACAAGTAATATATTTTATTTGTGAACCCCATGTGGCATTCCAGTATATAAGACTGGAATTTTATATACAATTATTGTTTTGCTAAGGAAACACATGAATTGCCATAATCTAGTGAATCAGGATTTGGACTTGGCAGAAATTTCATGTCTGTGAATGTACTACGCGGATGACACCATGACTTTCTTCCTCTGAGGAAGAAACACAGGAAAAGTTAAAGACTGTAGTCACCCATGCTAGGAATAGAGACTGTCTGATAGATACAAATAAAATTCAAGTCTCCATCTAGTCGAGTAACCTGTAGTTCTGTACCCAAAAGCTACCTGTGTGGCTGCTTTTCACTGAATAGACACACACGTCCTTGCAGTGGGGTGCTTGTATAACTTGCTCTAACAGTAAATTTTGGGAGCAGACATACTGATCCTGTCTTGGGTGATGGAAGAGATATTCAAATAGAGAAGGAGGAGCCCAGCAAAGACGACTCATACAATGGCTATAATATATCCCCGCGCACACTATGCAGGGAAAGTTGAAAGTCATCCACCTTGTTCATTTTCCCATTCATTTACTGCCCTTGGGATTAACTGTGGAACACTCCTACACAAACTGAATAATATGATTCTCTCCAACTGAGGCAAAACTGGCTTCCTGCTCTCCCAGTTGAAGCTTTCATTTTTGGTTGGAAATTAGCTGCAGCACACTCTGCAGATGATAAATTTTAGAAGCAAAAGGTTAAAGCTAAGAGTTGCTTTTGCTTTTGGAGGTATTTTTCTTCCAGTAGAAAAGAAGTTACACTTGATTTCTTGGGCACTGTTTGAATATTTAGATTATTGAGCAGTAACTAGTAGACTTTCAATATAGAGAAATGAATCTTGGCAACCAGAAAATAAAACCACCACCCTATGGGCTTTTGCAAAAAAAGAAAAAATCAGTAGAAATTGACAGGAAGAATTAAATGGATTCATATAGACAATTGTGTGTGTATGCACACTTATACCCACTAACAACCACACAACAGACAAACACTTTAAGAAAAAAATCAGTTGTCAGCTTAGAAAAGAATTAGAAGCCGGGCTCGGTGGCTCAGCCTGTCATCCCGCGCCTTTGGGAGGCTGAGGTGAGTGGCTGGCCTGAGCTCGCAGGTTCGAGACCCGCCTGGGCAGCGAGAGTTCATCTCTACAATAAATCAAAAAATCAGCCGGGCGTGGAAGTGCGTGCCTGTAATTCCGGCTACTGGGAAGGCGGAGGCGGAAGGATCGCCGGGCCCAGCAGGCCGAGGCTGCGGAGGCTGGGAGCGGCCACGGCACTCCAGTCTGGGCGCCAGAGTGAGACTCCTACTCACTCTGGTGCTTCGGTGATGGGAGAGCGGAGGTCGCGCGGCCCAGGCGCAAGTGTGCGGCCCGCCGAGGGCACGCGGGGGGAAGTGCCGGCGCCTTCTCCGGAAAAGCTGCCAGGATCAGGCAGGAGGAAAGGAGAGCGCGTGCGGCCGGTCCGACTCCGCCGACGTCGCCCTGGGTTTTGACTGGCCGCGCAGCCCCAGGCCGTGACCTGCGCTCCCGACTCCCGGAGCGCCGCGCGTCCCCTCGGGCGCCAGGCACGCGGTGCTGGACGGCGCCGCTTCGGCCTGCGCTTTGGGCGTGTGGTCGCGTCACCGCGGGCAGCCGCGCGGGAGCCCGCTGTGCGCGCCAGTCGCCGGCACCAAAGCAGCTCTGTGTGTGTGAGTGTGTGTGAGTGTGAGTGTGTGAGTGTGTGAGTGTGTGTGTGTGAGTGTGTGTGTGTGTGAGTGTGTGTGAGTGTGTGTGTGTGAGTGTGTGTGTGTGTGAGTGTGTGAGTGTGTGTGTGTGTGAGTGTGTGTGAGTGTGTGTGTGAGTGTGTGTGTGTGTGAGTGTGTGTGAGTGTGTGTGTGTGTGTGTG
>NW_007258733.1:337539-338163 GCF_000164805.1 Carlito syrichta
AAATTTCTATTTTGCTTATTATTTTTTTGTTTGTTTTACATAGTTTTAGCACTCGATTAAAGGTATGCGTGGAAATGTGGAATTTGAGCAAACTGCACAAGTGTTGGTTTTTTATTTGGCCTTGTGATTTGAATATATTTCTTAGTCCCTTTAACTGTATGCACAATAAATTGGAGTAACAACATTCAATTCAATGACTTATTTTGAGGATTAGAAGATATATTCTTATAACAAGCAGGGTAATTAATATAGAATAGTACTTAGAAGGTATGTCTCTTTTTGGACATCCTTCTTTATTTTCTTTCTTTTTTTATTTTTATTTTTTCCTTTAAAGATGTGAAGTACAAGCCGGTCTCGGTGGCTCAGCCTGTAATCCCGCGCTTTTGGGAGGCTGAGGTGAGTGGATTGCCTGAGCCCGCAGGTTCGAGACCCGCCTGGGCAGCGAGACCTCATCTCTACAATCAATCAAAAAATCAGCCGGGCGTGGTAGCGCATGCCTGGAATTCCAGTTCCTCGGAAGGCCGAGGCAGAAGGATCGGTGGAGCCCAGCAGGTGGAGGCAGCGGTGGCCGGGAGCAGCCACTGCACTCCAGTCTGGGCGACTGAGTGAGACTCCAACTCAAAA
>NW_007258733.1:338213-376010 GCF_000164805.1 Carlito syrichta
CGCGGGGTGTGTGTGTGTGTGTGTGTGTGTGTGTGTGTGTGTCAGTCAAGCCCTTCGGTATCCGTCTCAAGCGGGTTTGGCAAAACCCGTTAGCCAAAACAGCTGTGTGTGTGTGTGTGTGTGTGTGTGTGAGTGTGTGTGTGTGTGTGTGTGTGTGTGTGTGAGTGTGTGTGTGAGTGTGTGTGTGTGTGTGAGTGTGTGTGTGAGTGTGTGTGTGTGTGTGTGAGTGTGTGTGGGAGTGTGTGTGAGTGTGTGTGTGTGTGAGAGTGTGTGTGTGTGTGAGAGTGTGTGTGTGTGTGTGTGTGTGTGTGTGTGTGTCGGTCAAGCCCTTCGGTATCCGTCTCAAGCGGGTTCGGCAAAACCCGTTAGCCAGTTCTCTGTATCCTCGGACCCACGAACGAGAAGAGCAGCTGAGTAGGGGGCGGAAGCCTGAGCAAGGGGGAGGAGCAAGGGGGAGGAGCTTGCTTTCCTTTATTCTTCTGTCTTCCCTCCCCCGGGACCCGCTGTGCCCGTCTTGGCTGTGCCGGGCCCTGGGCCGCCGGCGGGAGGTGCAGAAGAGGCCCCAGGGGCCGGGAGGAGGCCGCCAGGCTTGGGAGGGCAAGCAGAGGGCCCAGAGCCGGGCTGCGGCGTCCGGAACGGCTCCCACCGACGCTCGGAGCCGCTGAGGTTTCGCCGCGGGAAGACGGCTGAGGAGCCGCCCGAGGGCGGAGCACTGGGGTGTGGTCGCTGTCACAGCTTCACATCCAGGAATCGGAGATGCTCGCGGCCCAGGGAGCCTTCTGGCCGGCTCTGGAGCCTGCCCAGGCCAAGGGTGGCCGGTGAAGTCCGGGGACGCTCCTCCAGGACCTGGGAAGCCTCTGGATCCCTCTTCATCGGGTCCCTGAGGACCTCAGGAGTACGGGACAAAGAGATAATACATGGAGACAGAGGAGATTCTGGAGATAAGAAGAACGCTCACAGGGGCGTGAGTCCCGAGGATGCCATTTTTCTCGAGAACTTCCCAAATTTGGAGCATGACCCTGTCCACTCTTTCTGCCGGATCAGGTATTAGCTAACGGCTGATGCTGAGCACACACCCTTGTGAAGGCCTGTGATCTCCACCGACGGAATGCTGGATTTCTACTCACTGATGAGTTCTGTCTAAACACTGCACTTGAATAATCTGGGGAAAAACTTTTTTGCTGTGCCGCCTGTTGACTCAACTTTTTGGTAGCCAAATGCAATTAAGCAACAAGTTGCGTTTTGTTGGCTTTAACATCATTTTAGTTGGTTTTCAAAGAAGCTGAGAGACATACTATCAATGGATCACATATGATGGAGAATTCTGACCAGCAGAATTCTGCATTCTTTGGGGCCCCAATTCCTGATGAAAACCTGGTATGAAATGAAAAAGATGGCCGCCAAATGACTAATATCAAAGGCTGGTTTATTCCTCTGATTGTAGCTAATGTCAATTTAGATACAAAATATATAAGGAATATGGAAATTAAAATATGAGATCATTAAGAGATAGGATTTTGGACATTATTTAGTCACTGTTTATTACCAAAATCTTCTCTATTCAGGTTGGTAAA
This sequence comes from Carlito syrichta, assembly GCF_000164805.1. Lineage (NCBI taxonomy): Eukaryota > Metazoa > Chordata > Mammalia > Primates > Tarsiidae > Carlito > Carlito syrichta. The sequence continues at coordinate 339,788 of NW_007258733.1, forward strand.
GGAAGATTTTGTTTGTTTGTTTGTTTGTTTGGGTTTTTTTGAGTTGGAATCTCTCTCTTGTCACCCAGGCTGGAGTGCAGTGGCACACTCATGGCCACAGCAGCCTCGACCTGCTGGGCTCAGGCAATACTTGCACCTTAGCCTTCCAAGTAGCTGAACTATGGATGCATGCCATCATGCCCGGCTAGATTTGTGTGCGTGTGTGTGATTTATTGTAGAGACCAGGTCTCACCAGGCTGGTCTCAAACCCCCCAGGCTCAGGCAATCCTCTCCCATGGTCCTCCCAAAGTGTTGGGATTGCAGGCTGAGTCACTGCGTTCCACCAGGAAGTTTATAGAAAAGTTTGATGGTAGAATATATCTTATAACAGGCTTATGTGCCATGAAATATTTGGAAGTGCACAAATCTAGCTAATATCAAATGGCAATACCATGTGAACTGACTTGATTAACCTTGGCCCAGTTAGGCCAGTGCTTTGCAGTGATATGTTCTGAGAAGATTCTAGGACCTGGTCTAGAAGTCTGAGTCAATCTGTGATAGCACTCCTGGATGTTCTTTACAATGATAACAAAAAAGACCTGCTCATTCTGTATATTAGCAGAGATTCTCTTCCAAGAAACCGTGTGCATTCAACTTCAGAGGAAAATAAAGTCATAAGAAATTAAACTAATAGCATAACAGCATGAATGTTGCAATGCTGAAAAATAGCTTGAGCCCACGCTCAGGAAGGATGAATGAATGTTTTGAATAATCATGGAATTTTACATATTTCAAGATCTGTGGCCTGGATTTCTGGCAAGCTTAGGTATAGGCACATTTGTCCGTACCCTATTTGCCATAGGGTTGTGATATAAATTAGGGCAGAGTCACATTGGACTGATGACTTGACCATCATTTCTAACTGCCTAGAGAGCACACATAGAAAGCAAGTTTCTTCACTGTTTTGTAACTGTCTGGGGAAGAACAAGGATACTATATTGTTTCTCTGTCTCTCTGGGAGATAGATAGGCTGTGTTACATATTGATATCTGGAGGCTAGTATGTTAGTAATTATTGCTGTGTAATGACCAAGATGGCCTTAGCATTCTGTTTCACTTGACCAAACTTTAGACAGTTTTCTTTTTCATTATAAGCATCTGACTTACCTGTTCTAAGAGCTTTACTTTAGGAAACTTGAAGCTGGAAATTCTTCCTCTGACTTCTGAGATATAAATAGCCTACTACCCAGGAATGTCTTTTTCAAGAGAGAATGTAATAACCAAGAAAAACAGTGTTCCAGTCACCCAGTCTCTGTTGGAGGTTAGGAGCCTAAGCGCCAAGAAGCCAGAACAGATGGAATAATAAAGTTTAACATCTACACCAACATCCTCCAGTACTTTTCCATTAACTCACTCTAGAGTTCAAACATCCTAAGAGTCTTCACATGCATTCTTTTGTTCTTTCTATACGTAGTACCTTATTTTCTGAAAACAGGACAATTTGACAGTCTCCTGTTAAATTTAGATTCCCTTTATTTCTTTCTCTTACCTATTTGCTCTGGCTAGAACTTCCAGTGTTATGTTGAATGAGAGTGGTGAAAGGGGACATCCTTGTTTTATTCCAAATTCTAAAGGAAAATCTTTCAACTTACCCTCATTAAGTGTGATATTGTGAGTTTGTCATATATGACCAGCAAAGTAAAAAATTTGTCATGACGTGGGTCTGGGAAAACATTTTTTTTTTTTTTGGATAAAACTTCAGAAGCACAAAAATAAAAAATAAATAAGCAAATTAGAGTATATTAAACCAAAGAGCTTCTACACAGCAAAGGAAACCACAGTGAAAGGGACAACCTGTCGAATAGGAAAAACAAAATTGCAAATTATTTATCTAACAAGGAATTAGTCTCCAGAAAAAAGTTCAAGAAACTGAAATATTTCAATAGCAAAAATAAATAAATAAATAAAACAAAACAAAGACACACGTAAGCAATTTGATTTAAAAATGGGCAAATGATCTAAATAGACATTTCTCAAAAGAAGACACACAAATAGCCAAGATGTATATGAAAATGTGCTCAACAGCACCACTCATCAGGAAAATGCAAATCAAAACCATATTGAGATATGATCTCATTCTAGTTAGCATGACTCTTATCAAAATGACAAAAAATAGCAAATGCTCGTGAGGATGCAGAAAAAAAAGGACTCTCATATGCTGTGAGTGTGAATGGAAATTAGTACAGCTATTATGGAGAACAATATGTAGGTTCCTCAGTAAAATAAAATAGAATTACTATATGATCCAGCAATCCAATACTTGGTATATATTTAAAAGATAGAAAATTATTATAGTGAACAGATATCTGTACCCCCATGTTTATTGCATTATATTCACAATAGCCAAGGTGTGGAAACAACCTAAGTACTCATCAACCAATGGGGGTATAGGAAAAAGTTAATTAAAGGACACAAAATTACAGTTAGATAGGAGAAATAAGTTCTAACTTTCTGTAGCAGAAGGTAAACTTGGCAATATATTGTTATTTTCATCTTCAAGCTGTTAGAAGACAGAATTTTGAATGATGCCAACACACACATACACACAAATGATAAACGTTTGAGGTGATAGACATGTTAATAACCTGAATTTAATCATAACATATTGTATACGTGTATTGAAATATCATTCTGTGCCCCTTAAATATGTACAGCAATTGTATGTCAGTTAGAATTCAAAAAAGGAAATAAAAAATAAAATTCCTCCTGTCTTTTGTTTCAGCAAGGTTGACGTCAATCTCTCTCTTCTATTGCAATAGTTGTGAATAAAGTCTTTCTTGTCACTTTTAACAAGTGTCTGTTGTAATTTCCATTTGAAAGTAGCAATATTATCATAAACCTAGTTGTGTAAAATAACATGTTTATTACCTCACAGGAAGAGACAGCACGAGGGTACTATGTATCTGGAGAAAAAAGAATACAATTAGTCGACTTTCTTTTGAAATAGCAAATACCTTATCAGTCAATCGGTGACAGGTGGCCTCGTTTTTCAACCTGTCATAACAGCATAACATTTCATCATTTTCTATTGCCTTATACAGTTTTGCTTTACTGCACACGATAATCATCTGGAAAGTTACAAATTTATTTGTATTTTTTTCCTATCTTTTTTCAGTAATACGTAAGCTACATGAGTGGTGGGATTTTGCATTTTTCATATTCATGTATATTCCCAGCAATTAAAACAATATAAGTATGTTTTATGTCCTAAATATATTTTGATTTAATGAATAAATGATTCATCATGCTGGGATGTTTTGTTCCTGATTACGTCAAAAGATATATGTAAATAAATATTTTGTTAAGTATTCAATATTTATGTATTTTGTAATAGTTATCATGAGGTCTTTTCAGTACTGAGAGATCTGGAGAAATCACTCTTGATGTTCTACTTTAAAAATCTCTGGAAGAAAAGTCAATTTTTTCAGTGTCTGCTAAAAGAAGAAGAGCTAAAACATATTTGCATATAATTGCAAGTTTAATGTTTCCTTGGGGCATTCAGTTCTAGAGTTTTCAATCATTCCCTCATCCTGCTCTGAAATGCCTGAGTCTTTTTAGGCATTTGGTAATTTCTGAAGCATTTTTCTCAGTCTGAAAATTCTTCCTTGGATAGAGTACTTTTCTTCATGCTCTTTAAAAATCAATTTTACTTTTTTGCTTTAGCTTCATAGTTTTATCTATTTCAGTGAATGATGGTTGATTCTTCCCATTAAAGCCTTCTCAAAGCTAAAAACCTTGCAGTTCAAAGCCCTGGATAATAATTTGACAACACGTTTTGAAGTCTGTCAAAAATCTTGAAACACTAGGACACTCATGTATTAGGTTACTCAGTCATTTTGCTGACTCTTGCCAACTCTACATATGCCCAGAATTTCTTGAAATGTAATTAAACACTTTTTTGTGTGTGTGACAGAAGAATCTTCTCAAATGTGTGAATGGACATTGCGTAATGTGTGTGTGTTTGTGTGCCCGTGTGTGTGCGCAAAAGGGTATAATAAGCCAGGTAAGCTTAAAAATTCAAGTGGTGGAAAATCCTGGAGAGTGAAAATACAAAAGAGAAGAAGAATATAAAGAATATACACAGTGGAGATGACAAATACATCCCGATGAAAAAGGACTCATTTTTTTCTCTTTTCTTCCTGTTAATTAAATGGGATATGGCAAGGTTTTGTTTAGTTAATTCCATAAATTATGCCTCAATACCAATTTCAATGATTCCTGTAAAATATAATAATTTGAGAGTCCATAATAGAGAAATATAGCCATCACTAGAGGCTAACTTGGATTTGAGAAAAAGGCAAGAGTGCTTTGCATACTTTCATGAGTACTTTGTCATTATGAGATAGATGAGGAACCTGTGGACCCCAAGCTCGGAAAGATAATAGAAGCCTAAAACAATATTCAAGGAAGTTAAAGGTCCAGAGATACGTGTTTTCCCTATAAAAACTAGAGATAACATCTTAACATACACCCCTGAGAGTTGTCTTTCAGAAGTTTGAACCCCCAGTGAGGTTCCCAACCCAAGGGATTCCCTGGCAAGTAGACCTCAGGCAAGGGGAGAGTGAAGACTGAACTTGATGCTCTTTGTCCTCAATTTTTTTCTGAGGAGCTTGGAGAAAGTCACCCCTCCTGGTCAGTTAACATTTTTCTACTGACCTCAAAATTTTAAACAAAAATTATCTTTTTTAACCAATTCCAAATTGGCCTGTGACCATTGGCTTGTGACCTGTAAGCCCTTGCTTCAAGATGTCCCATCCTTTCCAACCTAAACCACCGTGTAACCTCCATGTATTGATTTTTGATACTTGCCTGTAGTTTCTGCTTTCCTGAAATGTACCCCTGCCTTTATAAACTCTTGTCTGAAAGCCACTGGGGAGATGTGAATTTGAGCATTTAGGTGTTTCTTCTTCCTTCCTTCCTGGACACCCTACAATGAAATCCTTATTTTCTTTTTTTGTTCTTTTTTCTTTCTTTTTCTTTTTCTTTTTTTTTTTTTTGAGTCAGAGTCTAGCTCTGTCACCCAGGTTGGAATGCAGTAGCATGCTCACGGCCACTACAGCCTCAACTGTAGTGCCTCAGCCTCTCAAGTAGCTGGAACTGCAAGCATGTGCTACCATGCCCAGCTAATTTTTTTATTTTTATTGTAGAGATGAGGTCTCACCAATTTTCCCAGGCTGTTCTGGAACCCATGGGCTCAGGCGAAACTCTCACCTCGGCCTCCCAAAGTGCTGGGATTATAGGCATGAGCCACTGTGCCCGACAAAATTCTTATTTTCTATTTCTGCACACCTTAGTATGGATATCCGGTTTTACTGAATTGGGCGAGTGGACCCCAGTTGGGTTCTGTAACAATTATCCTACTTCTAGTTGATGAGCTACCACAGCATCTGATAACCCCTATCAGAGTTGGTGGAGTATTATGGTGACAAATTCGACAATGAATCTGAAGGTTGCTAAATGAAGGAACTTTAACCATGAACTCAGAACATAATTTAGGGATATTCTTCTTAAAAATGGATCTGAAGACACAGATTCATTAAACAGATATACAAGATCTGAAGATTAAATAGATGCGTAGTTTGAAAAGTCAAAGGATTGTAGGATAATCCAGATATATTTAAGATACACAAATTAGTGTGAGGTGGTTGATTAGTCCAGATATTGGATAGAGAATGAATAATTCAATGGAAGCTACTTATACTGTGTGTCTAATTGATTTTAAAATAGGCCACTAAAATAATGATGGTTCCAGTTATTTACTGATGTGTAACAAAGTGCCTCAAAACTTAAGAACTAAAACCACAATTTTTTACTATCTCTCACAGTTTTGTGTTCTGATTGGACCCAACAGAGTAATTCTCCCTGGCAGTCTTATATTGAATTACCAATTTAGATGGTGGCTGAAAGCTTGACTGGGCTGAACACTGAGAATGACTTTGTTCTCTTAAGTCTGTAACCTGTGATGGGAAGGCTGGTTGCCAACATTCTCTGTGGCTAGCTAGATTTATCTCACAGAATAGTGGTCAGTCTCATGGTAGCTGGATATTTTATTTAGTGGTTTGTTAGCTACAGAGTGAGACTTGGAAGAGATTCAGGATGTAGTTACTAAACAAGAAGGCCAAAATGTCCCTCTCTCTGCATCATATTTGTCAAGCGAATCACTACACTAACACAATTTTCCCATAAGAGTTGCGTTCTATGAGGTCCAGCAATTGAGTTCACAAACTCATTCTAGAAAAAGGGCTACACGCCTCATTGTGAATATCACTACATTCACCTTTGAAGTACCCCTATTGGAAAGCTATTTACCAATGCCAGGGCCTAGTCCACCCCTCAAAGCAATTTTGGAACTCTGCTTCTGAACGGCCATTAGAGCCATTGCCGTGTTACCCTCGGTGTCCTCAAAGTCATCATATGCTTCCTCAATATTTCCTTTATCTTTGGATTAAAATAAATTACTGGGGACCAGATCAGGTGAGGAGGGAGGGTGTTCCAATGCAGTTATTTATACAGTGCTGCTAACAGAAACTCACAGTGGCAAGTTCACAAACTTAATTGTCAGACTTAATTGTCAACAACGGCAACAGCTTTGATGGCCACATTCCAGAAAACGAGTTCCAAAATTGCTTTGATGGGTGAACTAGGCACTGAAGTCGGTGGAGAGCTTCCCAACGGGAGTACTTCGAAAGTGACTATAGTGATATTCAGCAATGTGATATGTAGCACTTTATCCAGGACGGTTCACACACCTACTTGTCAGACCTCGTATTCTTGAGGGAAAGATAAGGAGAAATCATAAGTAACAAATAAAAAAATGTATATATTTAAGGTATGCAACGTGATATTCTTATACACATATACAATGTGAAATAATTACAGGAGTTAAGCTAATTCACCTCACAGAACTTTTTTTATTTTTGTTTTTTCTTGTTTGAGGTGTGAATAGTTAACACCTACTTTCTGAGTAAATAATATGTGGAGATGATATGCATGCATATGGCGGAAAAAAATCAACCATAAACATCTTGGGAAATAAAATATCATATCGTATCCTTCAACCATGGACTTGCTTTTGTCTGACCATAAGGAGAAATGAGTAGAGTAAACAAGTAGATCTGGGGAGACTTGAACATATGTGAAGCAATGGTAACTACAATAGTTCATCTGATGGTTTAGATATTGTCTGAAATATAGGAAAAATTATATATTTAGACAAGATGACTCTTGCCAATGTTTAAAAACTCTATATCAATAACTGTAAGGTATGAGACCTTGCGCTCTTTGAAAGCATTCCACAATTCCTTGAATGCTGGTATAACATGCTTAGGATTCTGGAGTCAAAAACAATTTGTGGTATTGCATGGCATTCCTGTTTGCACCTGTTCTCCCTGCATCTTAAGCTCTACAAGGGTTATATCGGTGATTATGAATGGACGTTACTCATGCAATGAGTTTTTGTGAGAACTTCAAGAATAGATACCTCAATTAAAAAAAATAAAAAGATCACAAGTAAGCTTACCAGCTCTTTGCCCTGAACAATCTTATCATCATCATACTGGATGGCAAACAAACCTGTCCTCTGCTCTGGAGGGAAACGTCATCTCCTGCCAGGGCTACCTGATACACGAATGTCCTCGAAAAGCATGTTCATTTTAAATTGCTGATATAAGAAATTATGGCAAACCTAGTGGCTTAAAATAGCACAAAGTTACGATCTCATCATTACGTGGGTCAGACATCAGGGTTAACTCAACTGGCTTCTCTTCCAGGGTACCTGAAATAAAGGTGTTGGGTAGCTAGTTATTACCTAGAGACCCTGAGAAGAATTTGCTATTAAGTTCATTCAGGTTGATGCGAAATTTAATTTCTTGTGCTCATAGGATTTTCTAGCTGTATGTCAACTGGAGGATCCCTTAGCATCTAGAGATTATCTCTGGTCCTTATTCATAGACCCCTGTATCTCAAAGCTTGAGAAATCATACAATCTCTGCTGTACTTGTAATATCTCTTTCTCTTCTGCTTCCCACTGTAGAAAGTTCTACTTTTAAGGACTGATGTGATTAAATTAACTTCTCCATGATAATCTTACATTATGTTTCTTATATCCCAAATACCTTTGTAAAATCAAATTTTCCATGTAACAGACATATTCACAAGTTCTAGGGATTAGGGTGTGAAACTCTTTGGGGTAAGAAGACGGCATTACTCTACCTACTGCAAAATAGGTCTTGGAACAAAAGCTGTCAGTGCCTCTGTTCATAAGACAAGCAGAAACATGAGAAGCCCATGGAGAATTGTCTCCTAATACTCCATGGAAGGAAGAGTGTCACTAAAGCAAGCATTTCAAACTGATCAAGTTCAATAGGAGAATAAGAAAGCAGTACTGTCACTGATAGAGTAGACGAGAGTGGGGAGCAGAAATTAAAATCAGTACAACAGCATCAAATCCTATGTCCAGATGAGTTTAGATAATAGATATTTGTCCATTATTCTGGTAGATTTAGTAATTAAAAGGTCATTAGTGACTGCTCAAAAACAATTTCAGCATAGTTGTGGAGATGTCTGCCAAATTGCACTGGGGATTGGAGTAAGTAGTAAAGAACAGTTGTCACTAAGAGCTTACTACTCTTTGGAGAAGCTTAGTAGTGAAGTAAAGATAACATCAAAGAGTTTGCAGTTACCACAAGCAAGTCAAATTATGTAGTATTCGTTTTTCTGTGACTAACTTATTTCATTTAGCAAAATGTCCTGCAGGTTCCTACACAAACACCAGGATTTTCTCATTAATGCATCTTATTCTTGAAATTGGCCAAGTAAGTAGATCCTATGTGTTCTCACCACAAAGAAGAAAAGCTAACTCTGTGAGGTGCTGGATATGTTTATATTAGTTTGGTTGTGATAATAGTTTTACAGTGTATATGTGTATAAGGACATTAAATTGTACACATTAAATACATACACCCTTTATTTGTCAGGTATACTCCAATAAAAGTAGCAAAAATATATGAAGCTATAAATGGAATCAGTGATGAGTTTCTTTGGTAGATGTTTGTAAGAGAAAGAGAGAGAGAGAAGAAGGAGAGAGGGGAGGAGAAGGATGGAGAGAGATTTGGGCTTATTCGGGGGGTAAGGGATCCATACACAGGTAAATGAAGGTGGAGAAATAGTATAGAGAGAAGAATTGATGAAATACGATTCCAAGGAGACAGTAGTAATTGAATCAGAATCACAATTATATTAAAGTGAAGGAGATAATGGTTAACAAAATGGACAAACGTCTAAGGGGCAGTGTAAACAGAGACCAGGTAGACGGCCAGGTAGATGTCTGGATTTTGTAATATTTTAAAGGAAATACAAGAAGGAAGTGTATCAAATGAAGACACTAGTGTAGAGATTAACTACGGCATTAATTTAAGAAGAGGGAAAGGAAAACTTCGATGAAATATAAATAAGGTTATGTGAATTATTAAAGCATGAGTTGAGGATACTCACGCGTGAACTTCCTAAATGGTATGAAGGAGGTAAGGGATGATAATTTGTGCTGAAATTAAAGGTGGTGGAGTTAGAAATGAATATGATAAAAGTTGTAATGATGATGGCTGGTCACTGAGGGGGAGGAGAAAAAAGTTTTGATAAGGACAAGCAAAGGTGTCACTGAGTCAGCATAGATGCTCAGTGGGAGGGAAGGACATCCATTTGAATTTTCAGCAATTTAACATATTGTTATTGTTGCTGTTTCAAGACTCCTCAATACTTGCCTCAATTCTCTGTTCATACAACTTTTGGGGTCATATTTTCAACTTGCAAAGGAAAGAGACTGGCCTTGGGCTTAGGGAAACTCTAGAAATAAATCTTAGACAAATAATATTGGGGCTCAAATAATAACCACATTCTTAGAGAAGTTTAGCAGGGGGTAATGAGAATGTGGAGAAGTGGCCAAGACAACATTTGACTCTTTCAGTTTCAGGTGAAAAAAAAATGTATATATATAAATACATAATGCCAGTTATATTCTATGAGACGTTATGACCACATTTATGTTCTAACATAGAAGTTTGCTGCTTCATATTAGCAATACAATACAGAGCAATTAAATGAATAAAATATCACAATTGGTATGCCCTTTATATGTAGAAGCAGAAATATAAATCTTACCTGAAGGAATTATTTTCAAACACAAGCCTTTTATTAATGTTAAAAATAAATAAATTGGCCAAATTTATGGTAAATTACAGTAAAGATGATCAGACTTACAGGAAACCAAGCTACCATTAATGCAAGACCTCAGCAGAAAACAATAAACAAATTCAACCTTTACGTGAAAAATTTCCTTTAACTTATATATCGCTATAAGACAAAAATCTTTTAAATGTGTAACACAATACTATTGTTAGATCTAAAACAATTTCTTTGTTTTTTGTTTGCTTGTTTGTTTGAGTCAGAGTCTCACTCTTTCCCCCAGGCTGGAGTGCAGTGGCACACTCACGGCCACTGCAGCCTCCACCTGCTGGGTTCAGGTGATCTTTTCACTCTAGCCTTCCAAATAGCTGGAAATACAGGTGCATGCTACCACGTCTGGCTTATTTTATGATTTATTGTATAGATGAGTCTCACCAAGTTTCCCAGACTGGTTTCGAACCCTTGAGGTCAAATAATCCTCTTGCCGTGGCCTCCCAAAATATTGGGATTATGGGCTTGAGCCACTGTACCCAGCCTACAATTTCTTACTATTCACAGACATCTAGTCAGTGATTAAAATTCTCTGATTGCTTTATATATTCTTAGATTTTGTAGGATCAACTCAAACTCTAGGTAAAGACAAGCTAGTACAGTTCTTTAATGTGTTTCTTAATTGCTATTTTTTAAATCCACAGATCACCTACCCATCTCTATTTTTTTGACCTTGCAATTTATTTGTTGTAGAAATTATACTGTTTTTCCTACTTAAAATTCAGAAAGATTGTATTGTAACATTGTTTCATCATCATCTTCTCTTCACCCTTGTGCTTTGTATAAACTGATAATCAAATCTACATGATTGATCTGATTTGAAATCTATTATTATTCCTATTTTATTTATTTTTTTAGAGATAACACTGAATTGTACTATGTTCTCTCATCAGCAAGTAAATCATCTCAGACTCTTTTTTGTTGATATTGTTGTTGCTGTTTTGCTAATAGCCTGTCCAGAGGTAGAAAAACAGAAAAAGTAAAATTTGATATTATCTTATTCATTCATTATACCTCTAAAAGAAAAACATCCTTCTTCAACTACTTATGTATGTCATGGTACAGTATACATAGGCAAAGAGAAATATATTTTTATTCTGTTTTATTTATTAAAAAATAAGATAATGAGTTAATTCTCCCACATCATTTAAAAGTAGTCCCAGAGGACTTTTTAAATTTTATTTTTACTTTTTTGCTTTCTACCATTAGAAATCCATAAATTTTGTCATATTTAATATATTCCAATCTGTTGCGAGTCTTGCATGTTTCATTTTGATTTTTTTATGATGCTTATATTATTGAATATTTTACAGTGAGTTCTTCTTCAAGTTGGCCACTAAATCCTTATAATATGGCAAGTAGGTTTTGATAGGTTTTTGATTTTCTGTGACAATGTTATTTCAGGCCTGTCTTGTATTTTTTCCCCCAAACCGGAATTAGGCCTTTTTTTCCCAAAGCCTGTTCATGTTGAGAGGGAAAAATAAGATTTAATGACCATCTTCTGAGCCCTTCAGCTTCTAATTGTTTCTGTCTGTCTTAGTTTGTCATCGCAAACTTAGTTTAAGAAGGAGGAAAATCTTAAAAGTACAGACAGTGTTTAGCTACAACAAAGTAGCAGTGACTACCAGAGACAACAAAGATTTATTTTTTTCACAGTTTTGGAGGCTTATTTTTCCTCTGTCTTCGTTATAACTAACTAGAGAACTGCTATCAAATTTCTAAAACATACAGTTAAATGAGGGCCTACATGGTGACTCACTCCTCTAATTCCATACTTTGGGAAGCTGAGACTGGAGGATAGTTTGAGTCCAAGATTTCAAAGCTCTCATCTCCACAAAAAATCAAAAAATTAGCCAGGTATGGTGGTGCACACCAGTAGTCCCAGCTACTCGGGAGGCTAAGGTAGAAGAGCGCCGGAGGGAGAGGCTGGGGTGAGCTGTGACCATGCTACCGCACTCCAGCCAGGATGACAGAGTGAGATCCTGACTCATTTTTAAAAAAAAAAAGTTCAATGAAATAGCTTTTTCTTGTTGTTTAGCTACTGCCTTCATACACAAGTTTGTTTTAATCTGCTTGAAAATTTATGAATTTCGTTTAATTGTGCCACAGAAAACATTTGTGTTCCACATACCTGGTCACTGATACCACCAGAGTTTTATTGCTCTTGTTGATTTCACACCTTCACATCATTTGAGCTTCTTCACTTTGTAAACGTAGGGATGTTTTGTGAGATAGATTGCATTTTTCAAAGATGGACGTACCATGATATATCCCTTCTAGTAATGTACAGGTAAGTGTTTAAGAGCGGACGACATGCATAGTGTTGGAGGAGGGATTTCATCGTTTGCCACTTTTGTCAGTTTTTGTGTTGTGAATAGTGCCACCATGTTTGATTTCAAGATATCAATGTGATGCCACTGAGGGTAGAATTGAGAAATGATGTGAACCATCCACCTATGTAAGTCAGCTCCATGAGATACTAGTCCCATCCCACATGCTTTACTGAGATATTGACAATGCTCTACTGAGTTGCAGTGATTCGAGTCATTCTCCTGGAAACTAGAGAAACTCTTCTAATAGCGTCAACCAACAAGTTGCAGTAGAACGACTGTTATAGGACCTCCAAATCTAGGCTATAGAAAACAATATGGCTTCTACCTGGTTTTCTTTCTCACAGGGCATGCACCTTAAGAGTCCTGATGTACAATGTAGGTATTCTAGCTGTCCTGAAGTTGCCATTCTGACAAAAGCATATGGAGTGACAAATAGAAACACAGAGAGATTTCCTCAACTTTTTTGGTCTTTTCAGAGAGGCAACACTTTGGCCTCCATGCAATCTCATCCTCAGCCAACATGACTGAAACTCATAAAAGTCCTCAAAGAGAAATGCTTAGTTAAGGCCTATTCACTCTTAGCCCTGTAAAGATAATGACAAATTATTATTATTTTTACTATAACTTTTTATATAGAAATAATTTTAGACTTAAAAAAGTTGCAAATATGCCGGGCTCAGTGGCTCAGCCTGTAATCCTGCGCCTTTGGGAGGCTGAGGTGAGTGGATTGCCTGAGCCCGCGGGTTGGAGACCTGCCTGGGCAGCGAGACCTCATCTCCATAATAAATCAAAAAATCAGCTGGGCGTGGTAGCGCATGCCTGTAATTCCAGCTACCTGGAAGGCTGAGGCGGAAGGATCGCCGGAGCCCAGCAGGTCGAGGTTACGGTGGCCGGGAGCGGCCACTGCACTCCAGTCTGGGCGACAGAGTGAGACTCCAACTCAAAAAAAAAAAAGTTGCAAATATAGTATAAATATACAACCAATTTCCTCAAGTTTTCATTACTGTCCTTTTTAGGGTCCAAGAATGTCTTAGTTCATTCAAGCTGCAGCAACAAAATACCACAAACCATGTATCTTATAAGCAACAAGTACATATTTCTCACAGTTCTAAAGGCTGTGAAGTTCAAGGCAACATGTCCAGAGATTCAGCATCTGGTGAGGGCCATTTTCCTGATGTACAGACGGTTTCTTCTCACTGTGTACTCACATGGTAAAAAAGACAAGGCAGGTTCTAGAGACTCTTTTATAAGGGCATTAATCCCACCTATGAGGGCATCATTTAATCATCTCCTGAAGACTCCACCTCCTAATACTAACACATTGGTGATTAGGGGAGGAGAGACACAAACATTCAGACCATAACAAGGAGCCAACCCAGAAATCCACTACATTGCTTTGGTTTTAACTCACTAAGCTTTGAGGTGGTGTGTTATGCAGTTATAGCTCCTGGACATCATTCCAAGTTTTAGCCAATATGAGTTCCTTTATGTTGATTTCTGTTGCAGATACCTTTTATTTTAGCCCCTGGATCCACTCTCTGTGCCTCTCAACTTTTATTTTTGTCCTAAGAGGCTGACTTAGAACTCAAAAAAGAGCTTCCCTATCCTCATGTTTCCAGTTAAGTTCAACTCATAGAGAGTAGTACCAGGATATTAGAGAGAGGTTTCAGAGTGTGGTATTATGTATATTTTCCCTGTCTAACCCAATACTTTAAGCTCAGCATGTGCTATCTGCATCATTTCAGTAAAATCACAGCACCTGGAAGTTAATATCCACACCAACTTTCCATTTACAAATTATACCCCCTTTTATTCTTTCAGGTTCTGAAATAGTAAGAGCCCCATTATTGTCATACAGTAGTACTTGTGGTTTCCTTTCAAACCGAGTACATCATTGTGAATTGTTCTTTAAACACTACTCAAATTTCCCACTTTGAATATGCCATCTTCCCCCCTACTCCATAAAGATGAGGTTTTGAGATATGGTAGCTTGATTATTTAGGAAAGTACATGGATAAACTGACACTTTTTGGTCTTGGATCTTCCTTGGTATGTTGGATTATCGACTTTAAATCAAGTGTCTGTGAGATGCAATGGTGTGGGAGATGTAATCATTATAATTTTAAGCTGCTGTGGAGAAAGGAGTTAGAAAATTATAGGGTTACAAGTTTCATAGGCATAGATTGCCTTAGTCCTCTCTTAGTGTTAGCTTTTTCTTAGTGTTCACAATTCTGTTTGCATGTTGTTTTGTTTGTTCGTTTTTTACACTCCAAGCACAGGAAGACTTTATCCCATTTTGCTGGTCAGTCCTCATGTTTCTTCTGAGGGCACCCTACTGCTTGTGATGACTACTGTGGCTATTTGTTAACAGATCTTTTATGTAGGCATTCTTCCTCACTTTCAATTGTTTTCCATTTAAACAATGGCTGATTATTTTCAGTTCATAAAGCTTTTCATTTTTTAAACTTTAGACAAGGCTCCAGTCCCCAAACTCACACAAGCAGGAAAGGGGTTTTAAAAGATGACCACAGGAAGGAGATGCATATGTATCTTCTTTAAATGCAGCAGTAGAGAAAGCAGGCTACAAAAAGCAGTGGATATGAGTTTCTCTCAAATGATAGAATTAAGTGCTAAGTGAAGAAATGTCCTCACTGCCGGTCTGGGAATTTTCACAGTATTTCAAGTTTATTTCTCTTTCTTCTCTGAACAAAATTGTTTATGGAAGTTATCTTTTTCCTACACCAATGTTGCACAATGAATGTTCCATCGATATTTTCTTTTTTTAATTTTAAAAATAATTTTATTGATATATATAATAGTTGTACATACTTATGAGGTACATATGATATTTTGATGCAAACATATAATGTATACTAATTAAATATAACTGTTGGGAATATTTCAAATCTTTTCCTTCAGCTATTTTAAAATTTCAAACTATAGTCTTTGCTAACTATAGTCACCCTACTGTGCTATTGAATACTAGAGTTTATTCCTTCTATCTAACTTTATTTTTGTACCCATTAACCAGTCTCTCTTCATTTTCATTTTTCTCTCTACCTCCATAGGACCAATCCTTTTAGCTCCCGATATGAGAATGTGTAAGATTCATCTCTCTGTGACTTATTTCACTTAGCACAATTACTTCTATTCCACCTATGTAGCTTCAAATGGCATTATTTAATTCTTTCTCACGGTTGAATAGTATTCTATTGTGTATATATACCATATTTTCTTTATCTATTTGTCCATTGGATTGATTCCATATCTTGGATTAGGGTGATTTCACATCTTCACTATGGTGAATAGTGTTGCAATAAACCCAGGGTACAGGGTGCAGGTATCCCTTTGACAAACTGATTTTCTTTCCTTTGGATAAAAACTCAGTAGTGGGATTGCTGAATTGTATAGCAGTTTTGCTTGTCTTTTCTTTTTGAGTCACCAAGCAATGAGGACCTTTATCCGAACTTGATGGAAAAATTATTTAACATAAGGAGATCTTGGACTCATGCTAAATCTAGTGATTAGACTGGATATGGGACTGTCTTCCTTGCTAAGAGCTTGGTGATTTCATATGTAGTAAACAGAGAGAAATGGAAATGTAGTAATGAATTGTATGCATTGTTTCAGGCACTAGCTTAAAACTCACTAACCTAATATCCTTTTCTGATTGAGCGTTCTAGCCAGAGGAAAATGAGTAGAAATTTGGCATATCCCTCATGCGCCCTTCCATGCCCTTCCATTCCGCTGACAGCTTGTAGATGAGCATTGTAGTTAAGTCACAGGATCATGCCAAATTCTTCTCAAAGCTCCAAGAAGAGCATTGTAGTTAAGTCACAGGATCATGCCAAATTCTTCTCAAAGCTCCAAGAAAAGGAATCCTACTACAAGTCTGAAAGACCAAAAACTGGTAAAGCATTAATGCGTACTATCTTTCTTTCTCCAGATCAAATATACATATCCACCCTCTGCCCTCAGGTCTGCTAAGTTAACCTTTTCCTGAGCAGTACCCTTTTCTGTATCAGAACAGACTAGTTTAAGGAAACCTAGAAGAAAAATAGCAGCGATTTACCATATCAGAGACTTAGATCTTACTACTACAACTAGCCCTTTTTGCTGGTGGTGGGTTGGCTGCAAACTCTGTTGTACATTTTATTCTCATTCAGAAGCTATGTAAAGAAATAAGGGATAAGCAGATTGGGAGCTGGCTTTTATAATTTTAGCCTGAAAATGACACTCAGCATTTCATCTTACATTTCAGCTACCAAAGCTGATCACGTGACAATGTCTGACTTTTTCAGATGTCTTAAAAGTGCAATCTTACCATATATACCAAGGGCAGAAAACCATAGAGATTTCACAAATGCTACTAATAACTTGTATATCATTTTCAACAGAAGTCTCAGAAATGAGCATCACTGTTTAATATCACCTGAGAAGTTAGCAATTGAATTGGCTCTTTTCACTGAATGAATATATGATTGCAAATCTGAAATTTTTCTTTTAAAAGTGAGCATTGCTTAGAGATACATCTCACTTTCTTTTTGACTTCATCATTCTTTTCTATCAGCAAGTTGTCTTTATTGAGAATTGGTGGGTGAAAGTGAATGTACACACACATATATTGTCAATGTTTTTCATGACATCCAAAATTTTACTAATTATTTCACTATGTGTGTAACAGTTATTTTCTGCCCCTACATATGACCATATTTTTAGCTCCTTTAGTCTAATGTTCCTTTATTTTCTAAACTTAAAGGCATCGGTTTATCTTTAATTTTATATATGTACATATATTCTGGAGAAAGAAGAAATAAAAAATTTCATTCCCTGTTTTGAGACTTAGGTTACATTTCCTTTTAAAAAGGAACAATGTTATTTGAGTCCAAATAAGAACATTTTTGGTTCTTTTCACTAATTAAAAAACATTATTTAATTGTGCTCTTTCTATTTTCTTAATGCTAAATATGACTAAATATAAAGTTTCAAAAACTTTTTAAAAATTCAAATGCTTTTGCATATATTATTGAATGTATTAGAGATCTTGCTTTCTAAAGTGATTGTCTTTTAAAAAGAACATACTATGTACCATAGCAAAACTGTTGAAACCTAAGCCCAATGAGATGATATTTAGCAGTTGAGCATGTGGGGGATGATTAGGCCATGGAAGCGGTCCCCTCAAAAGTGGGGACCAGTGCTCTTATGAGAAAAGACCAGAGAGCTCCCAGCCCCTTTTGCCGTGTGAGGGAACAGCAAAAAAATGATCATCTGGGAGCTCAGCAACCGGTCCTCATCAGACTTGAATCTACTTGTAGCTTGATCTTGGACTTCCCAGACTCCATAACTGGAAGGAATAAATTCTTGCAGCTTATAAGCTGCTCAGTATTTGGCATTTTGTTGCAGCAGGCTGAATGAACTAGACAGCGCATTTAGTATATCACATAAAATGGTTTTAATAAGGAATGCTTTTAAGTTTAAAAACAAGATTTCTGAAAGTTATATTGAAAATGAAGGATTAGAATTAAACTAGAAAAATTGAACAAATTTAAACAAATGGAAAGATATTCCATGCTCATTGATTGGAAGAATTAACGTTGTTAAAATGTCCATCATACCCAAGGAAATCTATAGATCCGATACAATACCCATTACATTACCAGCATTCTTCTCAGACCTGGAAACGACAATACAGAAATTCATACGAAAACACAAACAATGAATAGCCAAAACAAAGTGGGAGGAATCATACTTCCAAACTTTAAACTTTATCATAAGGCTACAATAATCAAAACCACCTGACACTGGTACAAGAATGTACCTGACATTGGTACATTCTATTCAATGGAAAAGGATAGAGATTCCAGAAGCAAAACCTCAATTTCTCAACCAACTCATCTTCGATAAAGCCTCCACTAACAACCACTGGAATGAGGTGAACTTATTAAGTGAATAGTCCTGGGAAAACTGGCTGACCACAGGCAGAAGAATGAAACAGGACCCCTACCTATCACCACCACAAAAATCAACCCTAAATGGATCAAAGATCTAAATGTAAAACCTCAAAATAGAGAAATCTTAGAAAACGCAGGTGGCACCCTTACAGAAATTGAAATAGGCAATCAATTCCTGAGCAAAACCCCAAATGTCCATGCCATAAGAGACAAGATTGACAACTGGGATTTCATCAAACTGAAAAACTTCTGCAAAGCAAAGAAACCATTAAGAAAATGGGGATATGACCCACAGAATGGAGAAAAAATATTTGCTAACTGTACATCTGACAAAGGCCTAATATCCAGAATCTACAAGAAACTCAAACATACTGAAAGAACAAAAAACAAAAAAACAGCCCCATTAAAAAGTGGGCAAAAGATATGAACAGACACTTATTAAAAGAAAACATACGAGTAGCCAACGGATACATGAAGAAAATGCTCATCCTTAATAATCATCAGAAAAATGCAAATTAAAACCCCACTGAGATACCACCTAGCTCCAGTAAGAATGACCATCATCAATAACTCAAAAAAGACAACACATGCCGTAGAGAATGAGGAGAAAGGGAATGCTTCTATACTGTTGGTGGGAGTATAAACTAGTACAACCTTTAAAATAGACCTTCCCTATGACCTGGCGCTCCTCCTTCTGGGAATATACTCGGAGGAACTGAAATCATTCTACAAAAAAGCTACCTGTGCACACATTTATTAAAACACTATTCACAAAAGCAAAATCGTGGAACCAACCCTGTTTCCCACTGAAAGTGGACTGGATACAAAAAAGTGGTACATATACACAATGAAATATTATACAGCTATAAAGAAGGACAACATATTGGACCTCGCAGCAACTTGGATGGATTTAGAGTCTATAATACTCAGTGATCTATCACAGAAATGAATAACTGAGTACCACATGTTCTCACTCATAAGTGGGCCCTGAACGTTTATCATAATACTACATGAGAGAGATTGGCAGTAGCAGGCCATTGCCAGGGAAGAAAGGCACATGACACTAACAAGGGTGTTTCATCCCAAACAGGCAAAGAGAAGACCAGTGGGAGACCCAAACTTTACCCGTATGATGACCACTTATATACCTAACACTGAATTTTATCCCACATCTTTAAAATAAAAAGAAATTAAATCAAATTTTAAAAAACTAAACTGCAAAATATTTTTAAGTGCAGTAAAATGCTATTCAGAAATATTTACCTCTAAATAGACTCCACTGTTCATTTTTTATTTATATATCTGTGCAGTTTATTTTTCTTAGCCTAAGAGCCGCTTAGAGACTGCTGTCTTAAGCATGTTGATGGTTTCTATGCGTTAGATTTCAGGGTTGCTAGTTAGCTATATTTTTATTTACACACTCTTGGACAATGCACATAATATGAAACTTCAAATGCACTGACTTTAAATTAGAGTGAAATTTATTTCTATTCCCTTTCTTATTTTTGTTGAAGTTTTCATTTTCTGAATTTGTTAAAGAATAATCACCTTTGAACTACCTTGCAACAGGGTGACTGGCATTTTAAGATACAACATGCTTCTTGTCAAGAATCATGATGTCATTTATAACTATAAGCACACGTGGAAATAATAGTAATGCGATTAATAAATTATTCCAATTTTGCACATGACAGTGTTTTAATGACTTCTAAATCTTGTAATATAAAAAATCTTGTAAGACTCTTGTAATGTAACCATAATTTTATTCTTGAAAATGATTTGCAGACTATATTGGTAAGTACCAAGACTGCATTTCCTTTATAGGATTTATAATATTTTTCTTAATGCATCCTGTCCCTTTAATTTTATTGAGAATCTGAGACTGAGGTTTTCTGTTTGTTTCCCCAGGAGCCTCTATCTCGACACAGCTTGTAGAATTCCCTCCCCATTGACACCCTCACCTTGGATCTCATGGATCAATATTTACCCACCTTTCATTTTGAAATTCTACTCATTCTTGGTTTCAGTGACACTATTTATTTCCTTTTCTTTCTAGGTCTAAAATGTACATATTCCCCAAATTCTGAAATGTTTTATTTGTCTTAAACAGCAGAGGGAATAATTTCATAGACAATAGTCATATTTGTATATTTGTGACCCATGATTTCAATAAAATTTGACATAGGCATTTTATAAATTGTAATAATTTGAAATTTGTATGATTCATGTCAGGTATTTGATCAACATTCTGAAAGTTTTATTTGCCTTTTTCTTGAATTCTGCTTACAATTTTTGTTTATCTGTTGCTCTCTAAAATTAACTCTATGCTTTTTTCACTTTTGGTTCATCTTTTTTTTTTTTTTTTTTTGAACACATCCTTAAGCAACTTCCTAAGAAAAGATACATGGATGAGAGACAATATTTTAGAAAGGTGACATGTCTAAAAATTGTCATTCTACCTCATCCATAACTGATAATTAAACAATAAAATTTAAAGGTACATTTTTCTCCATGAGATTGAGTCTTTTTTTGTTGTTGCTTCCTTATGTCTTTGGTTTTAATGTTAAAAAATGGACACATTTTTATGCTTAATCTCTTTATTTTATCTCAGAATACATTTATTATTTTCTCCTAATTTCAGGATGGTATTATATTTCATGACTCTTTTTTCATTTATTGTTCTGGGTACCCAATTCAGTAAGAACTTTTGATTAGTTCTGGAAAAGGTACTTGATTCTAATTAATAGCTCCTGTATTTTTTCTGTTTTCTCTTACTGGACATTTTGCTATTAGTCTGTTCACTTGTATATTTTCCAAACTTATTTTTTCTTTCTAAATTCCATTCTAATATTTTCAAACTTTTTAGATTTCATTGACATTTCTTTGAACACTTTATTTTGTTAGTGCTACTATAGTTTTTGTGCTCTCAGGAATACTTTTCATGTTTTCTAAATGTTATAACTTTATAATAAGTTAATTTTCATATTTTATCGTTGCAAATACCTCTCTGTGGATAGCATTTAGAATCAGTTGGATTTTTTCTGCTGCTTTACTTATTTTTACCAGGATTTTTTTTTCTTTCTGTTTGTTTTGTTCTTTGCCTTTCATGTTGTAGTTTACTCTCACACATTCTATATTTAAGAATAAGGCAATAGTCCCTGGCACTGTATTTCTAGGATGTTTCCAAACAAATTTCCACTGACAATTAGGAGAAAAGAAAAACTGAAAGAAAAAAGAAAAGCCAAAGTATTAGTTTGAACGTATCAGAAGAAAGTCAATCATGACAGGAGGAAGGTCAAAATCTAGACCATGGGAAATCCAGAGTGATGGCTGAGAAGTACATTAATTTTTATTCTCGTAATGGGACTGATAGTGTTCAAAGTTATTGACAAGCTACTTATTTAAACATATCTTAGGGTCCTAATCTGCGTGAGAAGAGTCCCTGATATACTTCAGGCTTTGTGGTGTATTCCAAAGACCTACATCTTAGGTGGAAAGTCGAGTCACAGGTGAACACACTCCCGTGATCGCCACCCAAATGTGCATTCTCTAAATCCCCTAATAGAATACATTCACTTTGTATTTCTAGCACCTCCACCCTAGCCAATTACAAAACCACATTTTAAATGAGGAAAATAACATCATTCATAAGCATGTTACATGATCTCTAATTTTAATATATGAGATAGATAATCTATTTTTTAAAAAACTCATTTTTAAATGAGACAATATCACATTAATATAAAAAATATGGTAATAGTAACATATACCAATCTTTAAGTTTACCACCTTAATAGTTTTACAAATGTGTACATAAATTTGATAACAGATAAAATTCTAACACATCAAAATTGTCTTATAATCAGTTAAGGAATCAATACTATGTCTAAAACCCCACCCGTAAAGAAAACTTCAAGCCTAGAAGGACTCATTAGTGAACTTTACTAAACAATTAAGAAAATTGCTAGTGTTATAAAAAATCGGCTGAGAATGGAAACTAAGGAATATCTCTCACTGCAATGTAGGAGGCCAGTATGAAGGGGAATCCAAAAAACAAACAAAAATTCGCACATCACAAAACAACAAGGAAATTTAATTATATTTTGGAGGGTGAGCCCCTTGTCATCCAGGCTTCCTCCGCTAGGTAAGTGTTCTAGGAACCATTGGCATCTGTGTAGCAGCGACCGTTCTTGTGAGAGGCTGCATTCAGCTTCAGTGAATTTTGAGGATGGGGAGATCCTTTCAACGCGTTTGCCCATTTCATGATGGATGATTTATGAGCTCACCTGCCCACACGGTGCTGAGTGTCAGCAGTTTTTGACTTAAACAGGCGTGACTCCTCGGCCTGCATCCTTCCTCTTCACCTGATCTTGCCCCTGGTGACTATTTTTTTCCCCCGGATGAAAAAATTCCTCAAAGGGAAATGTTTGACCATTGCAGAAAAGGTGAAACCAAAAAAAAACAAAGGCGGAAGCACTAAAAAGCATCCAAGTTGATGAGATCAAAAACGTGTGAGCAATAGAAAAGCACCTCCATAGACGTACTGCCTCAAACAGAGAATGCTTTGAAGGTGACTGAATTTAGACATGTAAGAACAAACACACACTATTTTAATAAACGATTTCCAGGCTGTTTTGGGTCCTCCTTGTATATTGTTAATATAGAAAGTTAACCAAAATGTTACAGGAAGAGAAAAATGACTGGCAGATTATTTCATGATTGCTTACTTAAAAATAAGATAATATTTATAAAGTACATCTAATTTGACTATTGTAAAAATGATCAAGCATTATCGAGTATATGTTTTGATTGGTTCATGATTGAAACAGAAAAAAAAGTACTTTCTTACGTATATTATGGATGATCATCCTGAAATATATCTAACAGTCTACCCCTCTTTGGCAGAAATACCAAAAAATTAAGATGTTCAGACATAGACATTGCAGTCACCTTTTTTCATATGCTGTGGTACTGATTTCACTTTTCTCAGCCTTGACCAAATGTCTTTGCTTAATAAAAGGCATATATCTGACAGATGACGTTCTTAGGTTTTTATTGCCAAGACAAATGGCTAGAACTCTATAGAACAATGAGGTAAATGTGTCATCTGATTAGTTTCCTCAACTCATCTACTTGTTCTCTTTGTTCTTTTATTTCAGTATATCTGTCTTCTTTGTGGCATTTTTACCTTTTCCAAAATGAAGGCAAGCTGAACTGAAACTGTGAAATATCTGAGAAAACAAAAGCAACAAGAATAAGAATGTAAGTAAGCTAACTTTTATGATCAGTTCTCTAAATTTTGAGGTACAGAAACTACAGGTAAGAATTCTATTTACTTAATTTTGGTAAAACAAAATGAGATGATGTACAGATGTATTTCATTTTTCACTAGCACACTCATTTGAAACCTATGTATTTACCAGAGTAAGCTCACTTATATTGAATTATAAAAGCCCTGAAGGAAATCAGTATAATAAATCTCAGTCAGTGGGGAAAGGTCTTAATTTCTTTTTTTCTGTGTCACCAGGGCATTCTCTGGGACTTCATGGAACACCAGGATGGACAGGAGTTTCACGGATATCACTAATTCTCAGAAATTATTCCAAAATAATAGCTCATGTAATCTTGAATGGTAGATTCAGTGGAAAGTGTCTGTGCAGCATAAGCAGATTTCAAATATAATGCAAAAAATTAACATTCAATTTTTACATTTGAATTGCATTTAAGAGTTGGGATAAATATATAGAAATAGAATTTTATGTTAGTCATTGCATATTGATTCTATCATACATTTCTAGCAATATGCTACTCTCGGGTGTTTTGTAACAAATTAAAATATAAGGTATCCTCCTTTGAACAGGTTGTACTTTAAAGGAAAACAGCTCTACATTTTTTTTCAGAGAACTTATTTTAAACCTTTTCTAATTGTATTGAGTTCTCCACCACACACCTGCTCATGTTGGCAGACAGGCTAATTGTTTAATAATATTGACACAATGCAATAGCAACTCACTCTTTATTTTCTCTCATAAATTGAATAGCATCTTCACTTCCGTTTCATCTCTTTCTGATCTCAGGAGAGTATCATTTCTTCACTCCAAGGAAATCACTTTGCTATGTCTTGGAAACAATCCACCTCTTTAAGAATTTTGCTTCTTATATCACATTTTTCTTGGCATTTTATTTCTTCTATCTCTACTGAATTTTTCCACCTCCTCCTACATTCAAGTCTCTCCTTTCCTGATAAAATCCTAGAGTAAACTTGCAATCATCCATTTTCTTCGAAAGATTAAAATTCTTGAAAAATCAGTCTATATTTACCTCTTCCATTTCATCACTATACACTGATCCTTAATTCTTCTGCAATAATGTTTTGCCTTTCAATTCTGTATTTTTAACTTCTCTTAATGGGACAGAGATTCAAAGCACCAGAAACTTTTTCTGCTCTAGCACTTAAAAACCACTTGCAATCAGTTGTCATTTTTTTCCTGCCATAGCTCTTACTTTTCTTGTATCACTCTCCAATTTATTGTCACATCCAACCTCCTAGTTTAAGTATTCATTCCTTACACCTAAATGGCCAAAATTGCTTCCTAAATGTTGGGCTCTCTTTAGTCTGCCAGTCTTCCAATTTATTGTGTGCAGTTACTAAATGAATATTTCTGAAGCTTTGATCTGACAAATAGGGTCATGTTGAATATCTCTTCTGCATTCTAATTGTCTACAGAGTAAAGCCTGGAGGACTTGTTTTGGTTTTCAGCACTCACAACGTGACTCCAAATCGTCTTTCTGATTTAATTTCCTCTCCCTTCTGTTATGATCCCTTAATCGTACCCATAATTTTTGTTTTCATCCATACATTTAATCTCATTTAAAACATATTAAATTCGTATCTATGCTTTATAGCACATTCCCAATACCTCCTGTTCCATCAGTTACTTCCTAATACTTTTACAGAACATATTATCTCTTTTTAGCTTTCATCATAATTTACTTATACATTTTCTATTTAAAAAATTAATATATATAAAACATAGAAGGAGTAAGAGAAGAGCATGAGAAACAACATAAACAAAAATTGCCAAAAATATTGGATGTTATATTTTAAGATAATAGTAATATATTATTATTGTACTATATTGATTGAACATAAGATTTTTCTGGTATCCTTTAGTGCAAATGTTTTATTAAGTCATAACATATATAATTTAATTTTATATGTATAATTTATATATATATTATAATTTAATAACTTTATTTTCAATAAATATAAACAAAATATACTGTTGAGTTGTAACACCCATTCTCTTGATAAAAGAATAAAAATAAAAACTACATATTGGGAGAAAATATTCCAACCCCAAGTAATTTTTTTTATTTTCAATACATTCAGCGCCGTTCTTTGAACAGAGTATTCTTCCTATTTTGAATTGTTTCTACACAATTGTATAAAATCAGTCAACCATACTTGTGTGTGTCTATTTGTGTTCTGTGTTCTATTCCATTGATATATGTGTCTGTTAATCCACCAATACCACACATTCTTGATTACTGCAGCTATATAATAAATCTTAAAGGTAGATAGAGTGATTCATCACAGTTTATTTTTTCTTTCTAAAAAATGCTTTAGGTATTCTAGTTCATTTTTTGTGTTAAATTTAGAATAATCTTGTCAATGTTTACATAATTTTTGGGGGATTTTTGTGGGAACAAATTGACAGATTTACTATTTTGAGCCTTTTAGTTGAGGAACACAGCATGTCTCTTCATTCATTCAGGTCCTCTTTGACAGCATTCACCAGCATTTTAAACTTTTCAGCATAGAAGTTCTGTACATTTTTTTAGATTTGTGTATAAGTAGTTTTTTGTTCTTGCATTATATAAACAATATTACAAGTTTGAGTTTTGTTTCTATGTTTTTATTGCAGCATACGTGTATGTATAAATATATAGAGATCTACATAATTAATTTTGTTTGTACATATTGTATCCTGCAGCCTTGATTGACTTGATTATTAGTTCTCAGAATTTTTTGCAGGTTCTTTGAAATTGTCTACATAGACAATCATGCCATCTGTAAATACTTTAATTTTTTATACTTATGTTAATAGTTATATATCTCTTTGCTCTATTGTAGGTTTGGGAATTGTATCATATAGCTCCTCCATTAATTTTTAAAATGTGTAATAACAATCTGTAATCCCAGCACTTTGGGAGGCCAAGGTGAGTGGATTGCCTGAGCCCACAGGTTCACGATCAGCCTGGGTAAATTGGTGAGACCTCGTCTCTACAATAAAAAATCAAAACTTAGTTGGGTGTGGAAGTGCATACCTGTAGTTCTGGCTACTTGGAAGGCTGAGGAAGAATGATCGCTGGAGCCCAGCAGGTCGATGCTAGGATGGCCATGAGCGTGCCACTGCAATCCAGCCTGGGCGACGGAGTAAGACTCCAACTTAAAAAAAAGTATAGTAACAGAATTGTAGTGTTGCACATAAATAATTCTCAATAAATAATTTTGAATGAATTACTTAAAATTATTCAGTTGTCTAATTATCTTATTCATAATAGTATAGCACAAGTAATTTGAGTGAATTGCAATTTATATTTTTAGTAATATGTTGCATGTAAAATCTTAATATACTTCCCAGCATATGTAAAATGATACCTGAAACAGAATCTATGAATTCCTTAATATTAATAGAAAAACCTCAATTTATTATGAATCAGTCTTAATTTTTAGACGTTTGATACTGTCAGTTTCCAGTTTTCCTAGGGCTATTTATATAAAGTGTATTGCCAACGGACATGAACAACTTCTAAGAGCATTGATTTTATGCTTGCATTTTATTTTTTGACAAATAAAAACTGTACATATGTATGGAGAACTGTATGATATTTTAAGACATGGTTACACTGTGTAATGATCAAATCAAGGGGTTACATGAAGGTACAAATATGATACAATTCCATAGAAATGAACCCAAACTTGCACATGCGCAGCAATATTGATAACTGATGGAATCAGATT
Organism: Carlito syrichta; assembly: GCF_000164805.1. Lineage (NCBI taxonomy): Eukaryota > Metazoa > Chordata > Mammalia > Primates > Tarsiidae > Carlito > Carlito syrichta. The sequence goes on from NW_007258733.1 coordinate 367,368, forward strand.
AAGCTGCACAAATTGTACCAATGCCAATTTTCCTGGTTTCGATACGATACTATCATAATATAAGATGTTAATACTAGCCGGGCTCGGTGGCTCAGCCTGTAATCCCGCGCCTTTGGGAGGCTGAGGTGAGTGGATTGCCAGAGCCCGTGGGTTCGAGACCCGCCTGGGCAACGAGACCTCATCTCTACAATAAATCAAAAAATCAGCCGGGCGTGGTAGCGCATGCCTGTAATTCCAGTTACTCGGAAGGCTGAGGTGGAAGGATCGCCGGAGCCCAGCAGGTCGAGGCTGCGGTGGCCGGGAGCAGCCACTGCACTCCAGTCTGGGCCACCGAGTGAGACTCCAACTCAAAAAAAAAAAAAAAAAAAAGATGTTAATACTGAGGATTGCTGGGTGGAGAGTATATGAGATGGCCCAGTGTAATTCTTTGAATTTTTCTATATAACATTCAGTATCTATTTCATAAAATAATGTTTAAACAAAAATTCCAAGAAACTTTTATGCAGTCTCTCAACTCTGATTGGCATTTGGGAATCCTTACATAAAAAACTTTTGGGAAAATTAATGTGACTGTTACATAAACGCTTCTTCCTTTGGTGGTTAGGAATCTTACAATACTGCTATTGAAGGAAAGCTATTTTCAGTTTAAGTGTTTTTTGAATAGCCAGAATCTCTGTCAGGCATATGTTAGAAACACACTCCTTAATTTAAAATTAATCCACCTTTCTCTTTTCACTCCATACTGGGCTGTCCAAACCTTTCATTATTGTGATAGAAGATAAAAATGAATCTCAAACTCCTCATATGGGTGTGTAATATGCCCAGGGAAAGTAATAATTGTGAGTCATTTCATTATTGAGGAAGGTCACTAGATTTGCATGATTCTTCTTTTATTGTGAGTGGGAAATTCACATTTGATCCTTGAAGTGATGTCTTTGGCTGTCTGGTTCATAATCCCAATAGTAGCTATTCATTAACAGTGGGTAACAAGATGAACTAAAAGATGAACCCAAGTGCACGGTGTCATTCCTTAGTTATTAAAAAAAAGGTGCAACGCTGGGATTCATGGCGGGAAGAAGAATGTGTTGATCCCATGAGATAAATCTCCTATTGTACTCAGCATCTCAGCATGGCTAAAACCTTTCATGGGTACCACATTTAGTTTTTGATCCACAACTTGAAAAGGAACTTACAAAGGATTAAAAGAGAGTACCACAAATGATTAAAGGATTAAAAATATGACCTCAAAAAGAAGGTTAAAGGGACTGTAATTGTTTAGCCTGGAGACTAGAAAGCCAGGAGATAAGTTAGAATTGTCTGGAAGAATGTAACAGACTACAGACAATTATACAGAGAATGCTATCTTGCATTCATCTGAGTATGCCTGAAATAACTGAACATAAATTGTAACATAAAGGATTTCGATTATATCTTAAATGGAATTTCAAAAAATTAGGTCTTTTAGGTATTTCACATCATTGTCTATAGATAGTGCAGAAATTCCATAGATTCAATCAAAAAGGAACTAATTGAATTGACCTGCTTGAAGGAATACTGGGGATCAATTGAGTCCTGTGGTATGATCCCCTCAGCAAAGAATCGTTCTAAATGAAATCAATCATGTTAAATAACAACAATAACCACTACAGGCACTTATATAAACCACAGAGAGCAGACATGCCTCTTTTTTGCAACAATGGAAGAAAATACTTCCTGACACTTAGAGATGGTATAAAAAGTCAATCTTAAGCAAAATCATTCTCTCCACCTGCAGAGTTTATTATCCTTCGTGAACCACCTACTTGGCACATTTTCCCTCTTTTTACTTCAGGAGACCAGTGTCTTTCTCACTTCCTGCTTATTCTTCTGTCCCCAAGGAATCATTTGCTTATTTACTCTGCAAATGTTTCCTAAGTCTCTCATAGGCTTTAGGAACAATGTTGCCTGATGAGAACACAGTGGACAATAAGCAGACCAGGAACAAATGCTGTCACCAGCAGTGAACCTCGGAGTAGGCATGCAGACAAGAAAACAGGCATTGTCATACAAGGGAAGAGGGAAATGTATAGGCGAGGTAACTAACTTTGCTAGTGTGGCAATTTTGATCCCCTGATGTTGCAGTAACCACAGAAATAAAGATCCCACGTTGTTAGATAGCAGAACTTAATTTTGCCTCCTAACAGTATCTCACTTGCTTCTAATTTGTGTGGTTTCTGTTTGGATCACAGTGGTTATGTTAAAGTAGCTACTCAGTCTTTTGAAGTACTGATCTTTTCTTCTGTTTCTTTTCCAGATGGTGTGCTCATTATGTCTTCTTGACATGGGGTGGGGGGGGGTGAGTGGAGACTTGGATCTGCATGATGAGTATGTAATACTCTATGGGCCCCTGAGTACCTCGGAGGCGAAGGCCTTCCCTGGCTATCGCATCGCTTTTGGGGCTCTGTTCCTGACATCTGCAGCTGGGGAACACACTTACTGTATCCTTCATCTTGGATCACAGCCTGTAGTCTTCCTGAATGGTTCAATCCTATTTCAGTTTTCATCCATTCCCCTGATCTCTGGCTGGGATTCCCACTTGCTCCCTGGCGTGACTGAGGTCCCACTAGACTGCCCTCATGGCTCCATTTCATCCCCTCCAAGACAAACTTCTGAAACCAGGACCAGCCAACATCATTAGCTACATTTTTATCCTGCAAGGGTGTTTGTAATATTTTCAACAGCTGGCTCCTTAAGTCAGTAAATCAACAGCCAAGTAAGTAGGATATTGCATTCTCCGTGTTGAATCGTCTTGGTGGTCAAGGGCAAAATTGGATTGCTACTCACAGGACTCACAGTGGGGGTGAAGAGTATTTCAGAAGCGCCAGGGACATCACTTAGCACTCCTGCTCCTGCCGCGTGATCAAAGAGGTAAAACCACAACTCAAGTACAGGCAAATCTGTTAGTGACCCACATGATTTAGGAACAAGGTTTTGAGTCAGTCCACCTCATGAAAAAACTAAACAACCTGGCCGGATGCCGTAGACCAAGCCTGTAATCCCAGTACTTTGCTTGAGCCCAGGGGTTTGAGACTCGCCTGGACAGCCTGACAAGACCTCGTCTCTATAATAAACCAACAAATTACCCAGGCGTGGTGGCATGCACCTGTAGTTCCAGCTACCTGGAAGACTGAGGCGAAAGGATGACCTGAGCCCAGTAGGACGAGGCTGCGGTGGCCTAGACGGTGCTAATGCACTCCAGCTTGGGCGACAGATGAGACTCTGACTCAAAAAACAAACAAACAAAAACAGTCTAAACAAGCCAAGATTCTTGCTGAAGATGAAAAGAATATAAATAAGTCGTAGAAGAAAGTAGTTAAAAATACTAGTTGCAACCATGTGACCACCTGATATCCTTTGTTCTTCCTGATTTTGATATAAACACATATATAAACATTTTTCTTCTTTTATTTTACATTATTATTTATTGCATAAAATTATAATATATTTACATAGCAATATACTTAGTTATATATTGTTTATATGAACAACACAGGCTTTTTTATAGAAATTTGTACTTATCCAGTTATAGGAGCTAATTAAGCACTCAACATGAGAATGCCAGTCATTCCACTTGTTTAAATAAAACCCTGAACAATACATGTGAATAATAATGTGATAATCATAAGTAAAATGTGAATAATATAAATAAGATAGTTGTTAAAATTAAATATATAAGTACCATACTCATAGAATTAATGTGACAAGTATAATGTTATAATTAACATTAAACAGCCCTTAAAACAATCCCAGCCTATAATAAATGCTGTCTGTTACGTGATGCTATTGCTATTATTAATATTATTTGCCGAATTTTTATAAATATTTTAATCATTTCTTAAAAAGTCTAACCATTTCTTTATGTAACTTCAAATTGTATAGTATCTATTTCACCTGCTTTTAAAATTACATAAATTGAATTATACTCTATAATTTGACTCACTTATTTTGCACAGTAACATACGGTCACTACTGTATTGTACTGACTTTCCTGAACACATATTTATTTATTTGCTAAACATAACAGGTAATATGGTATATGAATACATAGCAAAATATATGAACGTACCTTATAATTTATATACTCCAATTCTATAAAATTTGAATATATGGTGTAATTTTATCTAATTAATAATATAAAATGATGAGATTAAAGAAAAGAAAAATCTTTGTGCATATATATAAAATCAGAAAGAAATATGAATAGTTGGTGATCACATGGTTACAACTGGTCTTTATAACAACTGCCTTCTCATTCAAGATTCTTTTTATCCTCAGCAAACAGCTTGGGTTTGTTGATACCTATGGGGAGGGCTGAGCCCAAACCTCACTGCTAGATCTGCTTGTATTGGCTTACTGTAATTTTGCATTGTTAACCACAGGGCAGGATCATACCAAGAGGTGCCCCAGGGAATCTCCGGCATTCTAGAGAAACTCCTTACTCCTACTAGTAACTGTCTGATTTTCTCTGAATCATGAGTTTTCCACTGTAAACATTAGGTTATTTTTAGTTTCTCCATATTATGGACAATAATACTGAAATTCATATCAGTCATCTATTGTTGAGTAACAAATCACCCCATATCTGGGTGGCTGAAAACAATAATCATTTATTCACGATTCTTTGGGTCAGAAATATTGGGAAGGCGTTAACTAGGACAATTCACCTTTGTTTGTGTAATGTGTGCTACAGTTAATGAATGTCTGTCCAGGGTCTCAGCTGGGAAGCCGGGGATGGCTGTGTCTTTTCCTCCATTCAGTGTTGCATCTGCAAGATGGGAAGTTCAGACATGCCATGAGATGATGACATTTCAAAAGGGCAAGAGTAAAAGCTGTAAGCTTCCCAGTTTCTGGCCTTGAATCAGACAGAGCATAATGTCCATTGCATTTTATTAGTCAGGCAAGTCACATACCCAGGTTAGATTTGAACAGTAGAGATACAGACTTTATATTTCGATGGGATGAGTCACAATTTTAAGCCAAAAAAGTATTCAAAATGCTTCTCACACTGAAATAGGCTTACCCTCATGCCCAAATACCAAAAGTCTTCTCCAATTATTGTACTGGGTTTAAAATTCATTCTCTCTTTACCTGAACTAGGTCTGGATGTGGATAAGGACATTTGAATGCAGTTTCTCTCCATCAAAAGACATAAACAGATAAAATATAGTTTCTCCCTCAAAGGCCTGGTGAAAGCAGGACACCATGGAGAGCAGCAGCAATTGGCACTGCCACTCAAAAAGGAGAAAGACAAAGCATGTCTCATTGTCACTAGTTGGTAGCAATTTTTAAATCTATCCAGGCACAAGTTGACAGTCCTGACCTCCATTTTGGAGGTTTAGAATGATTCTTGACTAAGACCTGTTTCTGTAATCTAAGAGTGGCTTCCCAATTCTTTCCTCTCTGGTTTTTGAGTTTTTACGGTTTCTGTCTCTTTTTGTCCAAGTAGAAGGTGTTTTTGTTAATATAACTTCCTTAAAACTTGTGTGGTTTTCTTCAGTATCTTGAGTCTGCAGCATTTCCTAAAAATCAAATTTATATTTTTTGAGACAATATTCACTCAATTTAGATCCATATGTCATTCTACTATGGCCTAGAGTGCTTTAGATTCTTAAAATTGTTTTCTTGCACAACGACTACTTGGACTTATAATCTGTTTTTAAAATATGAATATTTTTTATTTTATTTTTTACAATCCGTTTTTGTAAAAATTTATTTGAAGCCAGCAGAACATTCTGTGTGACCAGGTACGGAATTTAGTTGAGGTTTGCCTTATGGTTGGGGGTATTGCCAATAATTGTGAACTTTCTATTATTAGTTTAAAGATAATCATTTTTGGATGCAGCATTCTACAAATGTTTATTAGGTAAAGTTTATAATCATTTTATTCCAATAGTTTGTAATATTTATGAGTACAATTCTGGTTATATATTCTATGATTACTATGGACTTGTTTATTTCCTCTATTCTATAAATTAAATTTTACGAATTCTGAGCATGTTACAAATTACATGAATTAAAATCGCTTTTCTACTTATAGACTCCCTGTGACCTAATTTTCTTAACTGGATGTACAGGTTCTCTTCTAATATATCTTTAAACACATAGTTGTCTTGCTAAAGATGCCTTGAGTCTAGGATGACAAATCCTTTGACTGTTTTAGTTCTCAAATAAACCTTGCCTGTCAGTATTCTGTAAGCAGGAAGTGAGCTGACAGTACTATGTAGTTTCCAGGGAAGAAAGAATATTACCTAAAAACTAGTTTCACCATAGCAAAGACAAACAGAACTCTCTTAAAGCAGAAGCCAGTCACCTTCTTCTGTCAAGGGCTCAATAGTAAGTATTTTAGGCTCTATAAGTCTTACACTCTCCATTACAACTACTCAATTCTCACACCAAAGCAGCTCTAGACAATATTTACACCAATAAAATAATTTTAAAAAGAATTTGGCCAAAGGCCAGATTTGACCTAAAACTCTGGTGTACTGACTTCTGCTCTAGAAGTTGAGTTGAGTCATGGGGATCACTGACATAAGTGTTACTCCTCAAACAGTAGAAATAAAATCTTGTAATAATTCAGGATAGCAGAACCATGCCCACCCTGAGATATTACAGATTAGATATGTGCCTCTGTTTATCTATGTCTTTTTTACATTACCCTTCTGAATGAGAGAACTTATTTCTCCTATTATGCCATTTTATAAACATATGAGTTTGGGGGACAGAAATACAGATAACTTTTTTTTTAAGATTGCAGCGTTATGACCAATTTCTTTTGTTTTTGTTTGTTTTCTTTTAATTTTTTTTAATTTTTAAAGATGTGGGGTACAATTCAGGGTTAGGTATACAAATGGTCATTATTGATGAGGTGTGCCTCCTCTTCCCCAGGAAGACTCCCACTACTGCCAATCCCACTTCCCTACTCCCCTTCCAGGATTTTCCCACCACTGCCAATCCTTTTCTTACAGTGTTACGATAATTGTTCAAGGTCCACTTATGAGTGAGAACATGTGATACTATGACCAATCTCATGCTGGTTGACATAAATGGACAAATATATCCTCTCAGCCTACTGATAATGTCATTTCACTGTAACTTTACCTTGATAATTGATATTGACAGTGTTTTTGTATATCTAAAATTGTTATCCTTGAAGGCAACTTCTTTTTTATTTCATGTTTCTATAGATATATGTCGTCTTTGTTGTTCTCTGTCATAAACCTATGTGTAATGTCTGTTTAATGTAACCTGATTGGAACTTTTGCTTTTCTTGAATCTTTAATTTTTATCTTTTGCAATTCTACAGAATTGTCACAGATATCTGCTCCTCTGGACCATTCTCTCTTTCCTCTCCTACAATATTCACGAAAGTACTGTAGATTTTTCTAACACTATCCTTCATATTTCTTAACCTATCTTTCAGATTTTTATATACTTTCTTGCCTGCTAGGCTGCCCTCTGGCAAATTACTACTAATATTTTTAAATCTTTAACTCTTTCCACATAATTTTAATTATTATGAACTCATTTAATTATTACAATAGCAATTACTATTTATAAAACATCACTATAATAATTTAACATATTACTTCTCATGTATTAAAAAATAGACTTTCTTTTTAGAGCAGATTTAGATTCACAGCAAAATTGAGCAGAAAGTCCAGGGATTTCCCTCAGACCTTCTCTCCACACACATGCATAGCCCCCCACCATTATGGATTTCCCCCAACAGAGTAGTACATTTGTTACAACAGATGAACTCATACTGACACGTCATCATCACCCAAAGTTTATAATTTACATTAGGATTCACTCTTGGGGTTGTACATTCTATAGATTCAGATCAATATGTAATGACATGTATTTATCATTAGAGTAGCATACAAAATAGTGTCACTGCCTTAAACGGCCTTCTGTACTTTATTTATTTATCCTCTCCCCACCCCTGATCAAGTTACCACCTCCACAGTTTTGCCTTTTCTAGGAAGGCATATAGTTGAAACCATACATTATATAGGATTTTCAGACAGGCTTCCTTCACTTGGTAATATACAATAAAGTTTCCTCATGGAAACTTCATGGATTGGTAGCTGATTTCTTTTTAGTGTTAAATAGCATTACCTTGTCTGGACATCCCACCATTTTTTTCTTTCATTTTTCTACGGACAGCATCTCGTTTACTTCCAAGTTTTGCCTATTATGTATATTACTACAGTAAGCCTCTATGTGCAAGTTTTTTTTTTTTCTAACTATATGCTTCTAACTTCTTTGTGTTAATACGAAGGATCACAATTTCCTGATAGCACAGCAATAGCATGTTTAATTTTTTTTTTTTTTTTTTTTTGAGTTGGAGTCTCACTCTGTCGCCCAAACTGGAGTGCAGTGGCCGCTCCCGGCCACCGCAGCCTTGACCTGCTGGGCTCCGGCGATCCTTCCGCCTCAGCCTTCCAAGTAGCCGGAATTACAGGCATGCATTACCACGCCCGGCTGATTTATTGATTTATTGTAGAGATGAGGTCTCGCTGCCCAGGCGGGTCTCGAACCCGCGGGCTCAGGCAATCCACTCACCTCAGCCTCCCAAAGGCGCGGGATTACAGGGTGAGCCAC